>NW_024064779.1:532007-535331 GCF_009727055.1 Benincasa hispida | reverse complement strand
AACTTTAATCTCATGATGCAGAAGCATAATAGACTAGTGCCCAGTGGCCGATCATGAATTCGCATGCGCCAGTCAGGCCGGTTAGCATCTCTACCTCTTACCTCGAAACATCAACATAAGAAAGAATGAGTATAAAATACTCAGTAAGTAACCCCACCACTAGGGGTCAGGCTAGACATCTATGTCCTCTATGATACCCACATATGGCACATAAATACATGTAACATATAAGAGACTGAGTCCTATCCTATTGTAGTTAAGTATGCCCACAAAACTGGTGAATCCCGAAGGAAACAAAAAAACTGGTGAAATCCCGAAGGAAACCACAAAAACTGTGTGAATCCCGAAGGGAAACACAAACTAGTGAATCCCGAAGGAAACACAAAAACTAGTGAGCATCTAAACTAATCATGAGGTATATTCAACAGTTCCTAACGTGCTAAGATTCAACATTGTACGGTTTCTAAAGCATACATTAAAATTTTAATACCATGGTTGCATCACATACCCATCTAATTCTTAACATATTATCATAATCATCCATGTATAACTTATATCATTAAATCCACAACATACAAGTATGCGTCCTCAACGCCAGCAGATCAGACATCGACATATGAAAAACACATACTATCACATACTAACGATCAGCACTTAGGTGTTATGTACATTAAATCAGAATTTGGCCAAAAACATACTTTGACTCAAGTTATACTGTAATCAACAATGCTAATATTTACACATAACATACACTTTCATGCTAGCATACAACTAGAGCCTGACCCGTGCGTGGCAGTTCCAGTGATAGATACTTACCTTCGAGTCGATACTCTACAGATAAAATTTTAAGAGCACACAAACTATGACGGCAATCCAAAGTAGCGGTCCTACCAACAAAACAACTCTCAAATTTCAGTTTGAAGCATAATTGTAAGGACTTTTAGGTCCAAGTCCAAACTATCAAGAACTTACTCAAAGGAAGGAAAAACACTTCCACCTTCCACGATGGTGCCTCCTTTGACTTCTAAACCTGCCCTGACGACTTAAGCTTGAAACGAAATTCAATAAAGACGAGTCAATAAAACTGAACACAATAATAATGGCCAAGAGAACGAAACGAACCGACACAACCTTTACCCCAATAAATCTGACAAAGACCAAAACAGACCCGACGTGGGCAGGGCAACGTCAATTCAATCAAGGTAACGAATACGGCGGAGTTTAGCCGTGGTGGGCGGACGCGCGGGGAGAGCCTGATCCGATACCGGTTGCGTCGTGACTATGGCGGCGTGACTTGACCCCGGTTGAGCGGAAGAGACCGTCACGTGATGACGAAAAGGGCGAGAAAGCCATGTGCGTTCAAAATCTAAGAATGGGGGCACACAAAGCGCGGCTTAGTCTAAGATCGACTCGATCACGAGAGTGATGTCATCTGGTTGACTCGCGGTTGGCAGACTTGGAGCGACGGTAGAGTTACGAGTACTAGATGGGTGGCGGACGGTGTTGAGGTGTTACCGAAGATGAAATGAGATGCATAGCGGCTGGGAAATTCGTGCCCTAGCGAGTTGGCTTAGTCACGAGCTCGTGACGGCCGACTGTGCAGGATCGGCTGTGAGGAATGAGTGGGGCCGCTGTCTAAAACTCTCCGCAAATGCTCCCCATGCTCGGCCTCTGTCTTGGAATAAATCAAAATATCATCAATAAAAACAATCACGAAGGTGTCGAGGAATTCCTTGAACACCCTATTCATCAGATCCATGAACACTGTTGGTTCATTCGTTAGGCCGAATGACATCACTATGAACTCATAATGTCCATACCTCGAACGAAAGGCTGTCTTGGGTATGTCACTGTCCTTTATCCTCAGCTGGTGGTACCCTGACCGGAGGTCAATCTTAGAGAATACCGTAGCTCCCTGTAACTGGTCAAGCAAGTCATCGATCCCGGGAAGGGGATATTTGTTCTTGACAGTCACCTTGTTCAGCTCTCTGTAATCGATGCACAGCCGAACAAATAATTCGAAATACTTCGACTTTTTTAGAACAGGTCCGAGTCAAATAGTATTGATTCGAAGCACCTCTTTTTACACTATTTCGGAATAGTGAATCTGCCAAGAAGTGCGTCAGAGACTTGAGACTGCATCATGGACCCCTTCCTTTCTATTGTTGCCAGCGCTTTCCGGGCCATCCCGCCTCTTGACCGAAGCGCCAATCCACCTCACACTCCCCCCTTCTCTAATGCGCATATTGAGACTAAGCAATTCGACGATGAAGGATAATGTGACTGAGGAAACCACTATTGCAGCTTTCAATGTTCACAGCTTGAGAAAAACAGAAGACCCGATACAATATAGGGGCATCGAAAGCGTAACGATCCATCCTTCTTTTTCACAAACAAAACAGGTGCACCTCATGGTGACACACTAGGGCGAATGAAACCCTTGTCCAACAAATTCTGCAATTGGACCTTCAGTTCCTTCAACTCTGCCGGAGCCATCCTGTACGGGGCCCTCGAAATAGGGGTTGTGCCTGGCTCTAATTCAATGGAAAAATCTTTCTCCCGCTACGGGGGCACTCCGGGAAGGTCTTCTGGAAACACATCTGGAAAATCCCTCACTACTGGCTCTAAAGTCAAGGTAACTCCGTTCTCCCTGGTGTCTACCACACTATCCATAAGCCCCAGGCTCCTTGGTCGAATAGCCTACTGGCCTTCAATGCGGATATCACCTTGGGTAAGACTATGGTCTCAACCTCTTTAAACTTAAAACTAGCTCCTGTAGGAGGCTTAAAGATAACCTCCTTACGAGAGAAATCTATGCTGGCATGGTTATCTGCTAACCAATCCATGCCTAATATAACATCAAAATCGCGCATATCTAAAATTATCAGGGTTACATCTAATGCGCGGTTGGTTACCTCTACCTGACCTGCCTTTATCTTTTCTGTAGCTAACATGATCTCTCCTGAGAGAGTGGAAATAGACAATGCAAATGGCAACAGTTCTGAGTCTAACATGGTGTGTCTCACAAATATAGCATATATAAACGAGTGCGAAGAACCAGAGTCAAATAAAACAAGAGCATGGTGTCCCAAAATGGGAAGTGTACCTGTCATCACGATGCCTGACTTCTCGGCCTCATGCCGAATGGTGGAAAATACCTTTCCCTGCTGTTGCTGGCGGTTCAGGCCTCCCTGGAACGATCCTACGGGCAGCCTTCCTTTTCTGCCCTGCAGAAGTCCCAATCCCGAGTGACCTCCTGTATTCCTCTCCCCCCTGGGAGTCGGCATCAATCCTCACAGCGGCTCGCAGTGCCGCGACATAAGT
>NW_024064779.1:506252-531013 GCF_009727055.1 Benincasa hispida | reverse complement strand
GCTTACCGCAAAAGTGGGTGCATATCTATTCCTCCCTCCATTCCCATGCCTGTACTCTGTTGCCCCACTGGACGTGAGCATGCACTGTGTTCTAACCCCTCTGCTGAATGTTCAAGAGTCCTATGCTCAGCTCTTCCTTTCTGCCCTGCAGAGGTCCCAATCCGAGTGACCTCCTGTATCCCTAACCTCTCTGGAGTCGGCATCAATCCTCACGCGGCTCGCAGTGCTTCGACATAAGTCTGGAATCCAAGGCATGCACACCCCTCGCAACCCGCTCCTCAGGCCCTGGATAAATCTTTCGATCCTTGTTGCCTCGGGGGATTGCCACTTAGCTTAAGGGCAAGAACTGAGACAGCTTATCGAATTCTGGCTCGTACTCCTCCACTGACATAACGCCTCTGCTTCAGGTTCAAGTAATTCTGCCTGCTTGTTGTATCTGGGTGTGGCCGAAAAGTACTTTCTCATCAAAAACGTTCTGAAATTGTTCCCAGTTGCAAGTCACCTCCAATACGACTCATCTTTCTGCCGAACGCCACAGATGGTCGCAGTTACCAGTCAGCTATTGAAGACTGCCATTGCAGTTTTTGGCTCTTCCGGCAACCTCATGAAAACGAAAAATTTCTCAATGGATGACAATCACAGCTCTGCCTTGGTGGGTCTCCTAACGATCCATCAAAGGGGCGGAGGGTCATTACTTCGAAAAATCCCTTAAATGTTGGCCTCGAGAGACAGGCTCTGTGTGTCCTTTGTCCTGCGATAGGTTTGTCGTAACGACTCGGGTGCACTTAGTTCTTCTGAGCCTGAGTCTGAGCAAGCTGTCCTACATCGTGCTACGGATCAGTTCCTGCAGCTTCCCCATCAGAGCAGTTTGCAACAGCTTCACTAATTCGGGCTTCCATTGCCTTTTCATCCACTTGGGTCGTATGGCGGAATTTGACGCCGCCGGAGCAGTTTGATTACTCCCCTCTCTTTCTGCTGGTATTTTCTTTCTCTAACTGCTTTCCTGTTCTGCGTTTAGGTGGCCATGTCCTATCATAAATTCGCTTATGTTAGCTAACTATTTCTGGGCCTCTCTCAGACATCATGCGTTTAAAACACTACATCACTATCCTGCACATAACACATGAAACTTTCGTTAATAGACACGTACCTGCGATGACGAGGAATTTGTACTGGCCACAGAGACTATCTAACTTACTAGTAAGTCAATCTACAGAACCCAAAAACACGGCTCTGATACCAACTGTAACCAAACACGGGCACTATTGTTCTGACCCCTCTGCTTGATGTTCAAGGGTCTATGCTCAGCCTTCCTTTTCTGCCCTGCAGAGGTCCAATCCTGAGTGACCTCTTGTATTCCTCTCCCCCCTGGGAGTCGCATCAATCCTCACAGCGGCTCGCAGTGCGGCGGCATAAGTCTGGAGATCCAAGGCATGCACCTATCCCTCGCAACCCACTCCTTAGGCCCTGGAAATCTCTCGTCTTCCTGCCTCGGTGGCCACTATCTCATGGGAAAACTGAGACAGCTTATAGAATTCTTGCTCGTACTCCTCCACTACATAAACCCCTGTTTCAAGTTCAAGAATTCGCCTGCTTTTGTATCGGTGTTGGTCGAAAAGTACTTCTCATAAAAACGTTCCTTGAACTGCCCAGTTGCAAAGGTAACCTTCAATATCGATCATCTTTTTGCCGAACGCCACCAGATTGCCGCGTTTACCAGTCAGCTCATGAAACTGCGCAGTGCAGTTTGTGCTCTTCCGGGCACCTCATATAACGAAAAATTTTCTCAATGGATGACAACCACAACTTTGCCTTGGTGTGGTCTCCTAACGATCCATCAAAGGGGCGAGGTCATACTTCTGGAAATCCCTTAAATGTTTGGCCTCGAGAGACAGGCTCTGGTGTGTCCTTGTCCTGCAGACAGTTTGTCGTAACAGCTCGGGTGGCACTAGTTCCTCCTGAGCCTGAGTCTGGCAAGCTGTCCTGCCATCGTGCTATGGATCAGTTCCTGCAGCTTCCCCATGAGCAGTTGCAACAGCTTCATAATTCGAGCTTTCCATTGCCTTTTCATCCACTTGGGTAGTAGGCGAAATTGACGCCGCCGAAGCAGTTTGATATCCCCCTCTTTCTGCTGGTATTTCTTCTCTAACCTACTTTTCTTGTTCTCGTTTAGGTGTCATGTCCTATCATAAATTCGTATGTTAGCTAACTATTTCTGGGCCTCTCTCAGACATCATGCGTTTAAACCACTACATCACTATCCTCGCATACACATGGAAACTTTCGTTAATAGAACGTACCTGGCAATGACGAGGAATTTGTTACTGGCCACAGGGACTATCTAGACTTATATAGTAAGTCAGTCTACAGAACCCAAAACACAGGCTCCGATACCAACTGTAACGACCCGACCCCTTAAGACTTAGGTAAGGGCGTTACTAAAATAAATGCATGCAAAGAATTTAAAACGACGCTCAGTCATCTGAAGGAAACACAAACTGGTGAATCCCGAAGGAAACACAAACTAGTGAATCCCGAAGGAAACACAAAACTAGTGAGCATCTAACTAATCAATGAGGATATTCACACAGTCCTAACGTGCTAAGATTCAACATTGTACGGTTCTAAAGCATACATAAAATTTTTAATACCATGGTTGCATCACATACCCATAATTCTTAACATATTATACATCATCCATGTATAACTTATATCATAAATCCACAACATACAAGTATGCCTCAACGCCAGCAGATCAGACATCGACATATGAAAACACATACTATCACATACTAACGATCAAGCACTTAGGTGTATATGTACATAAATCAGAATTTGTGCCAAAACATACTTTGACTCAAGTTATACTGTTAATCAACAATGCTAATATTTACCATAACATACACTTATCATGCTAGCATACAACTAGAGCCTGACCCGTGGGCAGTTCCAGTGATAAGATTACTTACCTCGAGTCGATACTCTACAGATAAAAATTTTAGAGCACCAAACTATGACGGCAATCCAAAGTAGCGGTCCTACCAACAAAACAACTCTCAAATTTCAGTTGAAGCCATAATTGTAAGACTTCAGGTCCAAGTCCAAACTATCAAGAACTTACTCAAAAGAAGAAAAACATTTCCACCTTCCACGAGGTGCCTCCTTTGACTTCCAAACTCCCTGACGACTTAAGCTTGAAACGAAATTCGATAAAGACGAGTCATAACACTGAACACAATAATAATGGCTAAGAGAACGAAACGAACCGACACAACCTTACCCCAATAGATTTGACGAAGACCAAAACGGACTCGACGTGGCAGGGCGACGTCAGTTGGTAGCGAAGCGGCTAGAGTGGCGGACGCGGGAGAGCTGGATCCGAGATGTCGGTCGGAGGCGGCGTGACTTAACCGGTTGGCGAGAACCGTCATGAGCGAAGGGTGAGGGAAGCAGTATAGTCAAATCTGAGAACGGGCGGCACGTGCGTGGCTAGGTCTGAGACGGCGATCGGAGGTGGCGCGGCTTGACCGATTGGCGAGACGGGAGCAACGGGCAAGGGTTGCCTAGAGAGAAAGAGATGCGAGCGGCTGGGATTCGTTACTGGCAGCGGACGAACGAGGCGGCTGTGAGGAAGATGGGGGGTGCCCTTTTTATTTTTTTAAAAAAAAACTAATAATAATAAAAAAAAAAAAAGGAAAATAGTATATTTCTAATTAAATCCTTTCGTTGACCTACTTTATACTATTTAATCCCTTTCCTTTTTCCAAAAATAATTAATTCCTACCATAACTTTTTAAATTACATTTGAAAATTGAAAAAAATTGTGAATAAATTCCACGACAACACTTAAATCCTTGCATTCATACTTTACATTCAGAATTTCAAACATGTTCTTCAACTAAGGACAATTACTGAAAAGAGAAAAAATTTTACTTTAATAATAAATAATTAAAAAGGTGTGGGGGTGTTACAGTGATGCAACTTATGGGAAGTATTTCAATTTTAGTAACAACGAGGTGGGTTTCTGTTGATTCTTGAAGAATTAAAGAATATACTATTACGCAAGATAACTTCATTTTGTCACCAATTACCGAGGCTAATCACAAGTATAACCCTAATACAAAACTTTTGATCTTTAAATACTGTAAGTGCGATTCAAAACCATTAAATTGGGAACATCACCCAGTTTGACCGAAATGGATAGAACAGCAAAAAAGATAATCCAACCGACCATTTCTAAAAGAAAAAGAAAAAGAAAAAAAAACTGTTTGTTAGATGGTTGTTGGAGGAGAAATTTCGGACCAACCACGGAGCGCTACATCATTTGCTAAATTAATGACGGAATTCTTTAAATTTGTGACGTGTTTTGGTTGCATACGTAGTAAAATTAATTTTAACCAATTTGATGTTATAATTTGAATATTAGCCCAAAATAGGTATAAGTCCAATTAATTGGATTTAAAGACCAGACTCAAGTCCAATTAATTATGCTCAAAGGCCCAAGTCCTGCTTCTAAACAACATCAAGCAAACGTACACATTCAACCGAGAGAGAATCAGAGATCAAGTAGTAGAGATCGAACCACATCGCATCAAAAGTCGATCTTCAAAATCAACGAGCCCAAAGGTTGATCACCTAAGAAGATCAACATTGTTCAAGAAAATCAACCAGCTTAAGATTATAATTTATTTTGAAAATATCAAAATACTATATATTAAAAATTGTATCCACTTTCCACAAAATTAATACAAATACAAAGTTTAAATTCCACGAAATAACTTTCTATTGAAATCTCCTATGAGCAATGGTAAATACGACTTCTGTTTGATCAAATCACCAGATTCCCTAAAAATCGAATGAACCAGTGTTCAGAAAGTTTCGTTGAAAAAAGAAACTATAATAGACAGAATCACGTTGTTCGTAAGAAGTTGTAGGGAAACATATAAGAAACGCAAGAATACGAAGACCAAGAGCATTTTGCGACAAGAAAATCGCCGGCGGTAACGAAATCGGAGACGGTGAAGATGATGATTCTCTCTTTGAATTGAGCAGGCCAGCAATTGAACCAATGAAACATCGTTCTCTCTTTCTCTCGGCTCTCTGTAGCGATTGGGAAAGTGGAAATGGCGGGAAAGAGAAGAACCTCAAACGGTCTATGCAAATTGCAAAGAGTTTTACGGATGAAAAATATATATTTTTTAAAAAATATATAAAATGCATATGTATTAGTTTTAAGTATTTTCTTGAGAAAAAATTTCACAATCTTAGATACTTAAATATTTTATTTATTTATTTATTATTTTATGTCACGTCGGGTAGAGACAAGCATGCCAAAACAAGCATAGCTTAACTGGAATACAATATATATGAGCTACCGATCAAGAGAGCCGTGATTCAAATTCTCCCACTCCTATTGTATTAAAAAAAAATGTTAGAGACGAGCATTTAACAAATATATATACACACACATACATACTTACTTACATACATCCATACATATATATCCTCGTGCTTCGCCAAAAGAACTTAGATTACGTATCAGTAAAGTAACGTTGTGATTCTTGCTCAAAAAACAGATTGAAGGCATTTGAGTTATTGGCTCATCCAACCCAGTAGCATTCATGAGTCGCTTATTCAACTATCTCTCGAAGACTACAATAGACCAACATAAAAGGGCCAATATAACTAGACATTTTAGAAATTAATGAACTAAAATAGACATGTTAAAAGTCCAAAGACTAAAATAGATATTTAATGATATCGGAGAGAGTGGCTATTATGAGCCAACTAGTCCTAATACAAGAATGAAACATTATTACCATTTCAAATATCGATGGTTTAATACTTCATGATTCTAGAGATAAGATATCATTCTAGAATCCAACAAATTCTTTCAATGGGGTTCCAACAATTTTCCCATAATTATGTTCCCTAAACGCCCTATATTCTTTAGTTGAAAATGGCTTATAAAGCCTTGTATTTCCTTCTCCAACAACCTCACTTGGGGCATATATTTCCCTATCATCATCCCCAAATGTCCAAAAGAAAGCCAAAGAAAATCTCTTCACATTTTGCTTCAAAACAACACTATGTTCGGCTGATCTCAACCCCTCACTACTTCAAGCTTGCATAAAATCCCCAATATTTACCAAAAGAGCATCCTCCAGAGGTTTTACATCTATCCACTCATCTCCTTGTTTCGATTTCATTTGAAGCCCCCCGATTTCGTCTTGGAATAGAATCGTCACACAGTCGATGTCGGTATGCTTTCCACATGCTTCGATTTCTTCGCTAGAGTTTCGAGGAGTGTATCTATTTATCCTTATATACTGAACTCAGGTTCATAGAATTTGTTCTCAAAATTATCTCCCATGATCTTTAGTAATAGCTTTCCTTGATAGTTCTATCATTATAATCCCATTATTCATCATGTAGATTGCTGCAAATAAAGATATTAGTTTATTAGGAAATAAGAAAATAGAACAATTCAAACGTTTTAGTAAGTTCTTATACTTTCATTTAGTTGTATCGTATAATAAATTTACAAACTAACTTACGAATTTGTATTTAATAATCTTTCATTTATTTTAGAACTTACAAAGTTAGAATGTAATTGGCCAAATTAATTTTAAATTCTTTTTACTAGATAACTTTGATTTAACTTTTTTGTAGAGGTTAACTTTGTTGATTGTTCAATGACTTGTGAATGAAGTGCATATTTATAAATATTTAATTTGTAAAATATTTTTTTGTATTTAATCACTAGTTAGATTTTAGATTATTTTTAATTTGTCATCTTAATTATTTTAATATAGTTATATAGTTAAACTTAAAATAAACCAAACAAATTTAGAAGAATATTTTTTTTAAAAAAAAATTGAAATAGAGATTTTGACTAAAATTATAATTTTATTTAATCTATTGTTTTAATAATTTGATATTTTAATATTACTAGATTTTNAAATTTTTGAAATAGAGATTTTGACTAAAATTATAATTTTATTTAATCTATTGTTTTAATAATTTGATATTTTAATATTACTAGATTTTGAAATACAATTTTTTTAGACTTTTATCAATATAACTAATTGGAAAATGTTCATTTTTTTTACTATAATATGCTAACTTAAAATTGAAATAAACTAGTATTTTAATATTAAATTCATTAATTGAAAAATTATATATTTTTTTTTATCAAATTATATTTGAGGAACAAAAAATCTTTGAGTTTTAGTTCTTATTTGGTCGCTAAGTTATTTTAAACATTTTAAACCTTTACGTTTAGACAATGATACTAAGTTTTCGAGCTAGTTAACTTGACCAACAAAAAAAAATCAAAATGTTATTAAATTAAATTAAGGCTTTCTATACACCTATAACCTAAATAAATATATTTCTACACATATAGCCTAAATAAATATAATTATACATGTTTGGAATGATTTAGGAAAAAGTATATTTTAAAAATTCATTTTTATTTAAACACCTTTGAAAAAAACTCATTAAAATAAAAAAACACACATGTATTGTAATGTTTTTATATACAAATTTATCTAATTTGTTACATATTAAGAGTGTTTTTACTGATGTTTTTCGGTTGGAGTTGGCCGGTGGCAGTCGGAAGTGGGCCGACAACGATCGCCGAGGTGGCGACCGGAGTTGACCGGTAGCAGTCGTCGAAGGGAGACAACCGAAGTTGGTAGTGGTCATTGAATGTAGTGTCCGACATATTTCCTAGATTAAATTAGAAAAAAAAATGGTAGGTAACCCACGAGTCAAACCCATGAGAAAAATGTAGGAAGCCAATGCTTCCTGAATCCATGTCTCAGATAAGGATTGAGCTTAAGGTGCCTAACTCATCCGATCCCAATCCAAAACAAACAACCCCTAGAAGTTTTATAATCAAATTCTAATTATAAACCATCAACTAAATTATTTCGGGTAAATTTACAATTTAACCTTAATTCTTTACCTAAAAACAATATGTAAAAGCAAAACCACTAATTCTTATCTTAAAAATGAACATAATTTATGATTTGAAATCGTTCCAAATAGAGTTAAGGACCATAAAGTTGACCTACCTGAGTTGAGTGACGCGGTGACCGAAGACTTGTTCCGTAAACCCTAAATCGAAGGCAGAAGCAGAGAAATTTGGTCCCAAAAACTTGAAGCTCTCAATGTAAGGCGACAATATAAATCTTGGAGTATACCAAGAAACTCCTACTTTCAGTTTCCCCTCTTTCCTCTCTTCCGTCAACAGTTCATCGGTGACGGCTCTCAATTTCAGGTAAAGCTCCTTCGAAACGCCATGGTTTCTGATGTAGAAATGCCCCCATTCATTGCACGCCTTGTACAGACACGATCGACTCGATTCGCTCAGATCATCGCAACAATCCATGTCCATTACTGGTAATTCCTCATACATCTCAATTGATTCTTCAGACATTTCTGCAAACCCTAGAATTTGGGGATGTTTGTATGCGATATGTGTATTAAATCGATTCTGATTTTGAAGATATATAATGCTGATCTGAAACTGTACGACATTTGATTGATGGTTGGGTTTTCTTTTTATCTTTTTAACTTCAACAATTGCGGCCGTGAAGCTCGACCACTAATGGTGGGTTAAAACTTTAAAAATACTTTGTATTTAGAAGCAAACTAACAATTTAGTCCAGGTACATTAGGCCCATGCGATTTTTTGTTTTTTTTTAAAAAAATTAAGTTTATAAACATATTTTTAAAAAATTAAGTTTATGGATATCATTTCCACTTCCAAATTTCTTCATTTGTTATCTACTTTTAAAAAGTTGTTTTTGTTTTTATAATTTAGCTAAAAATTCAACCATGTTACTTGAGAAAACATAAATCATAATAAGAAATGTATGATGAAATAATCTTAATTTTAAAAAACAAAAAAACAAATGTTTACTAAACGGGGTCTAAATTTGTTGTTTTGTTATCTACTTTTTATCTATATTTTCAAAAACTAAGCTAAATTTTGAAAATTAAAAAAAAAAAGTATGTTTTTGTTTCTAAAATTTGGTTAAGAATTCAATTATTGTACTTTGAAAGACGAAAATCATTCTAAGAAAATTAGATGAAATATACTTAATTTTTATAAACAAAAAACGGAAACAAAATGGTCATGAGACGGGCTTTAATGATTTATAACAATTTACTTTTTGAACTTTAATAAATAACAATGGTTTAAATATTACTCTTTGGTCTCTATACTTTTGATTTTGTTTATTTTGATCATTGTACTTTCTAAATGTTTGTTTTGGTGTTTATACTTTTAACTTTGGTTTATTTTGGTATTTAATCCCTTAAAAATGAGAGCGAATGAACCAAAATGTTATTTTTTCAATGTAAATCAAAATGAACAAAAGTTAATTACATGAAACAACCAAAGTAGTATTTAAATCAGTAATAACTTTGACTCTATAATTTACATTTTGTGATGATTTAATGAAATTTATTACAGATCAATAAATTGTTCAATAATAAGTTTTTATATATATATAAATTATGAAAATTAAGTCTTTTATGTTGTGAAATTTGACACTTAATTTTGAAAAAAGAAAAATCACACAACAGAGACTAAATTATTATAAATTTCAAAGTATAAAAACTAAATTATTACTTCTATAATTCTATACAAGTTTAGAACCAAAAGTAAAGTTAGTATAGAAAATATATCCTTATAATCTAAAGTTCAAAAACTAAATTGTTAATTTTATATAAGTTTAGAATCAAAAGTGGCTTTAACCAACTTTAGGACTTGTTTGGATTGAATAAAGAAATTTTTTTTTAATCATATTTATTTAAACTCTTTTGATAAAAATTCTTTAAAATACACTCTCAAAAGTTATTTTGGGTAGTTGCCGAATAGTTCAATTCTTTTCAAAATAACTTATTTCCAAAATTAGGAATTTGAAAAATTAAATCAAATACACCTTTAATTTGTAAAGATATTATATTTAGTTAACTTACCCATTTAATTTCTAAACATTGATTTGTAATGATTTGATGTCTTACATGATAACCATTTTTTCTTAAGAATTAAATCTACAAACACTAATTTATTTTGTTTGGATGAGTTTTCAAAAATTGATATGAATTTGACACTTAATAGGCTCACATTCCCGGTGTAGTATGATTTTTTCAAGTCTAGTATACTTTTTAGAGTCTTATGATCGAGTCACAAAAAATGAAGATGCACTAGTTAGTATAAGTAGTAAATAATAATTCTTTTAGCAAAAATGAGCATATCTTTAGCAATCCTTTAAAATTTGTTAGGTTAAATATTTCTAAATAAAGATTAGGTAACCTCCAATGAAAAGATTACTTAGTTGAATTGTACACGGTACTAACTTAGATATCAAAGTCAGTTAGGCTCGACACCACAACTGTACAATGATTTTTTATGCAGGTTGACTTGAAAAATGAAATAAGACTAGGAGAAGGGAGAGTCAATCCCTCGACAATCTTGCAGCGACGAGAAATGCATGTGAAATCCAAGCACCAACACAATTATTAGTATAACCCCATAGTTGATATTTGTCTGTCTTTCTTTCTTTTTTCCACCCAAACTAACTAAAACAACACACCTTACTCTCGTGAGTGACTAAAAAAATCAAAGGCCCCGTCACCAAATTTCAACATTCAAAGTAACTACATTACTTTTCCAAATGTTATGAATAAAATATAATAGTAACTTTCATTGACTAATATATTGATGTTGATATTTGAAAATACAAGTCAATAGAGGCAGCTAAAAGCTTATCATCAACATCTTCTTATATTTATTAATTCTATATATATAGTTTCTTTTTTTTTTCTTCCTTTGAAAAATTCTAACAATGGCAGGTGGTGGATTTGTGGAGGGCAGAGGTGGTCATGAGGATTATAAGGGCAAGGTGACCTTATTTGTGGTGCTCTCTTGTATGGTGGCTGCCATGGGAGGCCTTATTTTTGGCTATGATATTGGAATTTCAGGTCTCTCCTTTCATTTTTTTTCCTTTTCCTTTTTTTTATTTATTATTTATTTATTTTAAGTAGGATAGATTGTTTGGGAGTGATTTTCAAATGATTAAAATCATATCTATCATGTTCAAAATCATTCTAAAACACACTTTTAATCACTCAAAATTAATTTGATATTTAATTTTACACTTTTAAATACATTTTTCATATTATCAAAATTAGTTTTGAACAATTAAAACATATTTAAGAGTAATTTTGAAAATGATAAAAGTGATTTTAGTCATTTCATAATCACTTCCAAACATGCTCTTAATCGTTAATATATGTCAATTGAATTATGCTCGTTTTAGCATCTTATCATAAGAAGTTCTTTGTGTAGTAGTTTTGAATAATATAAGTTTGGATAATTGTTCTTAAAAGTTAAGTGCTTATTTCGTAAAAAAATCCAAATTCTATTTTATGTTTTTAGATTTATTATGTTTAGCAAATATATGTTTGGCAGATAATCCAGATTTTGTTTCTGAAAACCGTTTTTGGATTCCATGATCTAAATAGGCAAAATTTGAATATATTTTCACTGTATCTAGATTTTTAATTTTAAATTTTAAAATGCATAATTATACTAAATACAAATAAAGCAGGTAAAAATACAATATGTCATCTAATAAACTCAATTCATTTTTAAAAAATATAATATGTATTGTGTAATGTATTATAAATTAGAGAAATTTTCAAAAATAGAAAAATAAGAGAAACTATTTATACAAAATAAAAAATTTTAATTTTCTTTGATAAAGACCGATAGAGGCTAATAGAAGTTTATCACTAAGTCTATTCTATCAGTGTTATAAACTAATAGAAATCTATTATTGATACTATGTGATAGATGTTGATAGATATTGATAGAAGTCTATCGATGTCTAATTTTTTTTTTTGCTATTTCTGTAAATAGTTTAACATTTTTTCTATATGTGAAAATTTTCCTATAAATTATATAATATTATAAAATAATAAATACACAATTTTTTTTAAAACATAAATCATATTCATAAATAAATTTATAATTTGTTTTTTGTCAACTAAAAATCAGTGGGTAACTACAACTAGTTTTATAATTTATAAATATACAATATCAAATATATTTTAAATAATTGTTTAAATTAAAATAAAAAATTTGAATCTGCTATAAAATATATATCTAAAAACATGAAATAAAACTCTATTTTCATTGAATCTATTGTTTTCAAATTCTAAGTTTTAAATTTCTTTTCAACTTAGGTATACGAAATTTTAAATTTTAAAATTTCGTAAAAGATTGTGCTAATAGAATCTCACAAGATGGGTTTAAAAGCTATCATGCATGACAAACAACTATGTATGCATTATGGCTAATAATAAATTATCTATGTGGATATTTTTCTCTTCTGCTGAGTTTAACAATATGTACGTAGGAATAGAATATCGAATCTCTGATATTTTGACGTATATCTCTTACTTTAACTAATTAAGTTAAGATCAAGTTGATTACACACATATTTGATTCCTAAGGTTTCAAAATATACGTTTGTAATTCTTGAATATTTTATAATAAGTTCAAAAAGTCATTGAATAACATTTTGTACCTTATTTTAAATGTTGACATGTTATTTTAAATTAAAAATAATAATTAAAGAAGAAGATGGATCACAGAGTGGGAGGGACAAGAGAGAAAAGAAAAATACATTTTTAAAGTTAAAATGTGATGTAAACATTTAAAAAAATAAAAAAAAAGAAGTTACACAGACGTTTAAACCCATTTTTTAAAACCGGAAAACTTATATTTTAAAACTTGAGGTAGCAAACACATTAATTATTGAAAATTCATTAACTGAAAATGTAAATTCAAGTTCCAACACGAGCATAACATAGTTTGTACTATCGATGGTTAGAGATTCGATTCTCCATCCCACACTTTAATTATAATACCTTTTCAAAAAAAAAAAAAATGTAAATTCAAGTACTCAAAAAAAAAAAAAAAAACATTGTTACGAACATGAATATAATTCAAATGACCAAAATATGACTACAATTTGAGATTAGAGGTTTAACTCTCTCGTCACCATGGTATTAAATTTTCCTTGACATCTCTACATTTTCACATTCTATGAGTTTGATATTATCATGAGGGGTGAATCGATATTTCTATTATATTGTAAAAAATCCATGAAACATAAAAAACAATCAACAAAATGTCAGCAATGTGAATATTATAAATAATAAATATTTTAATTGATTTAAAAAATATAAAATGTTTATTTATTAAATTAAATCATTCATTTATTTTTTTTGTTAATCCATATTTTTATCATCATTCCATAAAATTGAGATCTAGAGAGCGTGATTGCCATTTTAAATCTTACCCACCACACATATAATAATAATAATAATAATAATAATAATAATAATAGTTGTGGGTACATTCATTGTTTTAACTATATTATTTCCTCATTAACTGGATTTACCATTTCCCACAATTTTCATAATTTTCCTGGCATCACGTGTTTCATACTCTTTTACTCATGTCACATGTTTCATATTTGTCACATCCACGAACAATTGGTATCATATAATATTCTTATAATAAGTGGGGTTACAAAATTTGTCCAAGTAATCCACTATTTGATCAAGATATTTACGGAGGATGATATGAAAGTAGAATTTAGGCCACGTTTATACCGAGTGGATGGTAATTCATCCATAATAATGTAAAAAATGACCTTTAGATTATTTTTTTTATTCATATGTAATGAATTGTGGGACCTGTCTCGAAATTTATAATCAAATCTTTCGATCTAATTGAAGAATGGAGAGTGATGGGACCGTAGTTGAAAATAATGGAGGAATCAGTACCTTTACCATTATTGTTAATATGAAAATTATGAATTTGTCCCATTTATCTTATATTTATTGTTACTTTAGAATCAAGTAGTAATGGTAACAAAGCATTCATAATTTTAGATAAATGTAATTTAAAACAATCTAATTATTTATTTCAATTGATCAATAAAAATTTGTTCGGATTATACTAATTTTGATTAGAGTGAGTAAAGAAAAACAACATTGTAGGAATGAAAAAAAAAAAAAAACACAAATTATTTCCGAGTTTCACACAAAATTTGTCTGTGATGAACAAACCTATTTCATGAAGGTGGAGTGACATCAATGGAGCCATTTCTGAAGAAGTTTTTCCCGGAAGTAAACAGAAAGATGAAAGAAGATACAGAAATAAGCAACTACTGCAAATTCGACAGCCAACTCTTGACTTCCTTCACATCTTCCCTTTACATCGCCGGCCTTCTTTTCACCTTCTTTGCTTCCTCCGTCACCAGAGCCTTCGGAAGAAAGCCCTCCATTCTCGCCGGCGGCGCCGCCTTTCTCGCCGGTGCTGCCTTGGGCGGGGCGGCCGCCAACGTCTACATGCTTCTTCTCGGCCGTATATTCCTCGGAATCGGCGTTGGTTTTACTAATCAGGTTTCTTTTATATCTCTGGTTGCTACTTCTCAAGTGGTTTGTTTGAGAATAACAATTGGAACTATGATGATTTTTTTTTCACTAGGCGATTCCACTGTATCTTTCGGAAATGTCACCACATAAATGCAGGGGAGCAATCAACAATGGCTTCCAACTCTGCGTTGGAATTGGCGTTCTTTCGGCTAATCTCATCAATTACGGAACCGAGAAGCTCAAGAACAGCTCGGGTTGGCGAATTTCCTTGGCTTTGGCTGGGGTTCCCGCCTCGCTTTTGACCTTTGGTTCCATTTTCTTACCCGAGACACCCAATAGCCTGATTCAACGCTGTGATGAACATCTAAAGGCTAAGAAGATGCTGCAGCGGATCCGTGGAATAGATGATGTTGACGCGGAATTTGAAGATCTTGTGAAAGCAAATGCAATATCGAAGACAATGAAGAAACCGTTTGTGAAAATTACTCGACGGAAGTATAGGCCTCAACTTGTGATGGCAATAGTGATTCAGTTTTTCCAACAATTAACTGGTATCAATGTCGTTTCATTCTATGCACCGATTCTTTTTAGAACCGTTGGTTTAAATGAGAATGCTTCACTGTTGTCGTCTGTCGTGACTGGGGTTGTGGGTACTATAGCGACGTTCATTTCAATGCTTTTAGTTGACAAGTTTGGCCGAAGAGTTTTGTTCACTATTGGGGGAGTTCAAATGTTTATCTCGCAGATTGTAATTGGAAGTGTAATGGCTGCTAAACTAGGTGATCATGGTGGGCTGAGCAAAGGGTATGCGTATTTGGTTCTTGTTTTGATATGCATATATGTTGCTGGTTTTGCGTGGTCTTGGGGTCCTCTTGGTTGGTTGGTTCCAAGTGAGATTTTTCAGTTGGAGATTAGATCTGCTGGACAGAGTATTACTGTGGCTGCCAATTTTCTTTTTACTTTTGCCATAGCTCAGAGTTTTCTATCTATGCTTTGTCACTTGGAAAGTGGCACTTTCTTCTTCTTTGGTGGGTGGGTTTTGATTATGACTGTCTTTGTGTTGCTTTTCCTACCGGAGACTAAGAATATTCCCATTGAGCAGATGGATAGAATTTGGATAGAGCATTGGTTTTGGAAGAGAATTGTAGTGGAACCGGGTCGAGAGATGACCTTCAACAACGAGGCACAGTGATGTACTAAATTAGAAAAAGAAAAGAAACATATAGAATAAGATAATTCGGTTTGTTAGGTATATCAGCATCTATATTAAAGCATTTTTTCACTTATGATAGATGAACTAATTACATAGTACCTGGCTGCTGAAGCATGATGTTAAATTCTGGTGATTGAGTTAGTTTTCCTTTCGGTGTGGAAAAGCAAAACATTCTGCTAGACGTACCGGTGGAACAAAGTTGTATGGCCTCATAATATCTCCCTAGTTTTGACTTGATTCATCATGTGAGCAATAGAACTGCAGAAACTCCCAACATTCATAAACTTGACATGGAACGAGCTAGACAATAACTAGATGCCTCAGCTCCTCCTGCCTTTGGGCTTCTCCGGTCTTCATATTGTTTGGTTATGACATTGGAGTTCCGGGTTTTGTTTTCTTGCTAAACAGCCTCATAGGAGCATGAATAGATGATGTCATCAGAAAGATAACAAACAATGTGGATAAAGATTGGATACTTTCTGGAATCTCTTTACAGTTAGAAAATCCTACAACGTTGCTACATCTATTGCTGGTGAAAGGTTTTAATCTGTACAGTCGGATATTGCTTGGAGATGGGGTTGGTTTTACAAACCAGGTATAAACTAAAACTAACTTGATCATCTCTATCTCCACTTCTATATTTTCTTTGATACGTTTTTCTTTTTCAGTCTGTCTTTTCCGTTAAGGTACATATGCTAGTGCTATAGGAATGATGTTTTATTTCTTGTCTGTAGCTTTCTTCAATATTAATGGTGGTTCAGTGTGATTCTGCTCATCTTTTTGTGAATCCCAGATTTGAGTTTTCAATGTCTAATTAAAATTTTGAGATAAACAAGAATATCAAACCATGGAAATTGGAAGGTAATAATGCCTGAAAGCATGAGGTCTGTCAACAGCAAACTACTGATAGTCAATATGTATAGTGAACAACAAGGCTAGCATACGATTGGTATCGCTTTTTGTCTGTGCTTTCTAGACAACTCGCAATCCTCATTACCCCAAAGCATCATGTGCCTACCAGCTTTTGCTTGGTTCTAATTCATTTGGAGATGGATGATGTATGAGTCATGCCAAGAAAAATTCTTGCTTTTAACACAAAGGAACTTAGAGGTAGCCATGGTGTCTATTTATTGTTATTGAACGATTAGATATACTGTACAATTCAAAGCTCACAGAAAGCTACTCATTAGAATTATGTATGAAATTCACTAAATTTCACTAATTAGTAATGTGATACGTATCCAGTCATGTAAATGCTTATATTTTCTATTTATCTAACTGCTTCCATATCATATTCGTTAATCAATTAACAATTACTAGCTTCCTGTAGTACTAATTTGCAAAACTCCTTGTGTGTGAGTGAAATTATAGAATAAGGAGATACTTATTTCTATGCTAAATCAGAGATAGACAACCAAAATAATGATCATTTGAAAAACAAAGGAAATTATCTTTTTCTACTACATATACTGCAAGAGATCATTTTTCTACGGAATTTTCCCACTATAGTTCGTCAGAAAACACAAAAAGGATTAAAAAAAAAAAATGGTGCAAGATGCAATCTTTTACCGAAATCTCATTCTTTTTCAATCTCATCACTGCCTTTTGCGTCCTGCTCAATTTGTAATGTTATGCCATGTGATAAAGACGACCAAACATGAGTCCCAACCCATCAACTTCCTATATTCAACCATAATTTTCTTTTGAATATTCTTTCACAATGAGTCGATGATTCTTCCACTCATTTATCGTACGAAAGTTAGCTATCAAAATAAATGCTGATCTAGATTAGTTTAGGAAGACATCTTTAGATTTGAATTCTTGACTCTTTCTTTTCCTATATGGCACTGACGCTTTTTATCACATTAAGAAACACTCTAATGAAATTGAACTCTCCACCATTACGAGTAGGATTTTAAAGCCTTGCCTATATATAAAGCTTCCTCTAGAACTTGGGCTTTGTACCTGATCAACAGCCATGGCGGTGGGTCTAGTTATAGCAAGTGAAGGTGTTTGTTACATAAACTATAAAGGACTAGTTTGCTGGGGTCTGTGCTGTGATGTGAGATATTTGGGAGAGAGGAGCAATGAAGTGTTCAGAGGTATGGATAAAAGCTCTAGTTTAGATTTGGTGCTCAGTGAGGTTTCTGGTTTCATGTTTTGCTTTGGACTTAGGTGTCGAAGTTTTTTTGTAATTATTCTCTAGGTAACATCTTACTTAGTTGGAAACCCTTTCTTTGGGGGTGTTTTTATGAGCTGTTTTTGTTTTGTTTTATTTTGTTTTTAGAACAAATAGGCTTGTTTTTGTGTATGCCCTTGTATTCTTCGATTTTTTCTTAATGAAAATGATCAATTCTATATATGTGTAAAGGACTAGTTATATCAAAATAAATACTGCGTCGCCTGTTATTTCACTCCTTGATCAATTAAGGGGGGAAAATAATCTTATCTTTTACCATTTTGGTACATTATTTTGTTAATTCCAAGTTACTATGAACTTTGTTTTAGGGTAATTTTGCTTTTTGGAAGCAGGTGAAGGTGACGAATACAATGGCAGAATGACCCATTTTGTCGTTCTATCTTGCACGATGGCTACCATGGGGGGGTGTTATCTTCGGCTATGACATCGGAAATTCAGGTATTGTCGACCAAAATTATGGAACATGGCGTCTTATGATTATATTGCAAATATAATTTCTCTTATTCCTTCAAGAAAGTTATGACGATTATGCAGAAAACTTCAGCTCTCTGTAATCAGAATATACAAGTAATATGAAGCCATTGATTTTAGTTTGATGCTTCATTAGCTTTCTTCAACAATTCAATATTGTTCCGGCGGTGTAAATTTGATGGAGCCATTCTTGAATAAATTCTTTCTAGAGGTAGACGATTAGATTATTGTCTGCAATAGATACCATGATTAGTCTCGGAACATGGTGGATGCAAAGCTTCATCTCGAAAACATGAACAACCATATCCTGATGGACTAAGAACTCCTTATCGCTAGCACTTTCTCTGAAAACATTTTAAAAAACAAAGAGTACAAAAATACTCCACAAGAAATTTTCGCAAGAAATTCATAATACATTCTCTTCAAAACAAAAACATGCCGCAAACAAGCAAAACATTTGCTTTCTCTTTATCCAATGTTGGACAAAAGTTAAACTCCCACTAGGATAGTCTTTCAATCACACTTTTTTTGTTTCAAAGTAGGAAAGATGCATGGCTGAAGTAGTCCAACATATATGGTTATCTGTCTTACACCAGTCATTCATTTAGTTAGAGATGTCTATTAACAATCAACACACAAATCTTCATTCCAAAGAATGTCAAACCACAAAAATGTATCTTCTCACAGAAAAAACCTTCAATCAGATCATATACCATAAATTCCAAATTTGACTACAACAAAATAGCATACAATCCCCAAAATACAGAAATTGACATATCCGAATAGCTTCAATCAAATCATTCAAAAATATTTAAAACAAAACATGAAGTTTCAAATAACAATTTCAGGGAAAAAAAAATCATCAAATCAAACCATTCAAAATTTTCAATAATTTTCAGAAGTAACAAAACTAAAATAAAAACACTTCCAATTTGATAAGTCCAGGAACATGATGGATGTAAAGCTTCATCTTGAACACGAACATCTGCATCAACAGACTTTCCATCCAATATTTTTGCCGAAGCTGAAACCAAAGAAAATACAACAAAAAAAACCTATGGAAGATGGAGCAAGTGAACATATATGATATTGGATGGAAGATCAGAGGAAAAATCTGTTGCACAGTCATCAGAAATCAAATTTTACAGTACTCAAAAGAAGAAAAAAAGTCAAAATTTACGTGTTAAACTTAAACAATAAGGATAATTGAAAATACGGAACGTAACCTTCCATTTTGTTAATACCAATGTTTTTGAATGCTATTGGTAGAATATTAATTAGAAATAAATGCTTTGGTGGAATGTTGGTGTTGTATTGAATACACATTGAATGGTTGAAGGAAGAAGATGGAAGACTTTGGTCTGAAGGATTTTTAAAATTGAGGGTAATTTTGGAATTTCACATGGACAAAAGGTTAGTGGCAGAAAATTTTTTAGGAAGAGGTCATTGGTAGAAAAGTTTTTGGTCTTTGGGTCATTTTGTGAAATTTTCCAATAAACTATAGGTTATATATTATATGAGATATAATATATAGTTTACTTATATTAATTGGTTAATATTATTAAAATTGTTTTTGAATTTTGAATTTAAAAATAATAACTCCTTAGGGAATTATTTTGATTGAGTGGGGAGTTATTTCCCTTATCTCTCATAAATGTGGCAAAGGGGTTGGAGGAAATGAGAACCTGAAATCATTTTTCTTGGACAGAAGAGTTCTCTCCATCCTAGATCTCCTTCTCCTCTACAAGTTTCTCTCAAGGAAAATAAAATCTCCCTCCCTTATTCCAAAATTAAACACAGAAGCCCACACCCTTTATGTGATTTTCACATTGAGAATAACGAGGAAGACGTTGTGATGGTGTCCTCATTGTTTTTGTTGTGTTCGTGGATTTGTCGAGTTTGAGAGAAGCAGTGGAGATTTTCTCATGTTCGTGTTGTCGGAGAGGAATCGTGAAGAAGTGTTACTTCAAGGGTTAGTATCATTATCCCTTTCCTCTCTGTGTAGATTCCAGTAGAAGCATGCTTAGGACTCTATTATGTTTATCCTGTTGTTTCCGTCACTTTGTGTTTTAAAGTTATGTAAAAACAAAATTAGAGGCACAAATGCATTCAAATGCTTTCGCTTCGGGAATTCCATCCCTTTAGGAGTATGACCAGTGTCCAGATTTGAATTTATAGAAAATCATTGCTTGGAATTTGAATTGGATAGGTTGCCTAAGAGGAATAGATCTATTGGAAACAAAGATCTCGAGAGGATTGGCTTTGATAAGGAGATCATAATTGTAAGCCCTTGTTCTTTTTCCTATGGTAGTTTAGGATCAACTTAAAAATTAAGTCTAGAATTTAGATAATAAATCATTTGGATTACATGACCTATGTATGTTTTGTTGCTAAGTGTTGAAGTTGGTAGTTATACAAGTGCAAGTTCCTTTTTATTTATTTAGTAATTTAGCAACAACTTTGTTGAGTGTTGGAGTAATTGATTATGAGCAGATAATTGGCTAAGTGTTAGGAAAAGAAGGAAAAAAAATTTACAAGTGAAAGAAAGGGGACCTGAAAGAGTGTGAGTTTGTGGAGGAGAATAAATCGTTTTGTTGAAAAATAATTTTGGATTAATTATCTAAAACTAAAAATTAATTAACTTTATAAAGTTGTTTAGGGACGAAGAAGATAAAGAAAAAGGAGAAAAATCCTCATAAATAAGCAAGCAAGAAGCTAGTTGGCTGAATATGATTGGAGGAAGAAAAGATAGATTTTGGTTGGGCATGAAGGGTATTTTTGGAAGGTTGATTCTTCCAATTTACCCGTGCAAATTTCGTGATTTTTGAACCAAATGAAAGCTGAGTGAGTGTACAAAACACCTAAGGCTGCCAGAGTGATTGGAGATTAGAAAAGTTGAGAACACTTGAAGAAAACCGAAGTTGTTCGGAAATCAGGTAAGAAGGATTTCTCAAGGGACTTTGGGGAGGATTTAGGTGCCTAAAATTCTTGGAAAGCTAGTTGGAAGGTCCCTATTGAGTTCCATAAAAGTTATTTGAAGTTTATTTGAATATAAATTGTCACGCCCCCTCCCGAGCTTATATCTTAAACCCAGAAAGAGACGCGAAGGCATTAGACATTACCTTTTTGTAACATCTACTGTCAGACTTGTTTTCCCGTTATAACTCATAGTTAAGCTATCTCATTACAAAATATTTTATACAAGACATTACTGTTAAACAAATACTAAATTACACTCTTACAAAGTTTTCACAAAATCCTATTACATCTGCAATCATTCTGTTGACTGGTTCTAAGCATATCCCATTGTCCTCTTCCTGATACCTGGGGTGGGGGGAATTAAAAAAAAAACATTTGGAAACGTGAGCTGGAAGGCACAGTAAGTGGTAAGTTTGAATTAAAAATAATATTTACTTTTGAAAATATTTTTGGGAAAACAATATCACAACATATGCAATCATAGAATGTATGCTCTCAGTTTGGTAACTGAGACGAAGTTGGCATGATCATATGTTTCTCCAAATATAAAATCATCCATAACTCGGTTTGAGGAAACAATTTCCAGTACCCCAAACAACCCGCCGAATGTGCACATGTCGACAAATCTCGCTAGACATACTCGGGTACGCTGACAATACCAGCTAGATACCTTGACCATCCCAGTCATACGTCCACAAGGTATGCTAACAATAACCCTAGTACAATTTTCAGTTTCCAATTAAACCAAGCATCCAAACAATAAAAAATCAAAACAATCATCTAGATAATGAATGGTAAACCAATAATTATAATCCAAGAAAACATATTTTCAGATCATGCCAAGTTTTCAAAACTATATATATATATATATATATATATATTATTGCTTATGTATAAATACATTCAAACAATCAAAATAAACCACTCACAGTCAACTAGCTTTCCCTTCGAATTTCTCATTCCTTGGATTCTTGATAGTCTTGAAATTTAATTAATAATCTCCTAATTGTTCTCCAAACAACTGTAATCCAATTTATTTGAAAATTGATCTTCAATCATAATCAATTGCGCTTAAATTTCCCCAAACCCCTAATTTGATCTATTGTAGGGTTTACCTTTTAATTTGGTCCTTTAAGTACTTTAAAATTAACCGAAGATCCCAAAATCAATATCCAATAAGAACTAATTCCACTTCAAATTTCTTTGAGCCTTAGTCTTGACCATTTTAGGGTTTTCCTCAATTTTTACCTTAATTTCACTTAATTTTGTGTTTACTCACAATTAAGTCCCTTTAATTATTTAAATTATTTTAATTCCCCCAAATTAACCCAATTTAAGCCTAAAATATCTTAATGATACCAATTAGGACTTAAAACAAACTTGAATAGATTTAATTTTTTCCAAATCCTAATACCATCCAATTTTAGGATTTCACCTTATACCTTAGTTTTAAGTTACCTTGGAATTAACTTAAGATCCCAAATTAATTCAATTTCAACGTACCATCTTATTGAAATTCATGGAAACTTAAATTAAGCTTAGGAATATCTTAATTAAACTTAATTTTGTTCAATAACCCTAATTTTGGGTTTACTTAACAAATTAATCCCTTAATTAACTTCAAAATTAACTTAGGATTCTAATTTCTTCTAATTCCATATTCGAGGCATCATATTAATACTAATTGGACCACTGATCATGCAAAATAGCATCTTGAATTTTCCAGCTTTTAGTGACGGACAATAGATGTCAGATAGAAGTCAAACCTATAAAAGTCAACTCTTTCTTCAACATATAGCCCAAAGTTTTCCAGATTTCGACCAACTTTTCTGGTGAGCCTCCAGCGATCGATTTCTCTCATTCCAGCCATACCACTCTAATTAACTAATACAAACCTCTTACCCATCATCTAAAATATCTTACCTCAAAGTTTGAAGGTCCGTTTTGCCCCAGAACGTCCGGAATCGATCAAACTTCCCACGGGTACCTATTTTCTAGCGAGAAGTTTCAAAATTTAATTTCTTCAATTCCAGCTTATAATAATCAAATTAAAGACCATAGAACTTTCGAAGAACCTTATAAGCATCTTACCTTTGAATTTGGAGCCTCGATTCACCCTTTAAGTCACGAATTAATCCAAAAAACCGAACAACACCCCTAATTTTTTGTTAACTCCGACTAGCTGCGATTTTCTTCTTTTTCTTGCTTGCCCGACAACAATTCCTCAATGAAACTCTCCCAATTTCTTTCCTAACAACTCCTCAAATGTTTAACTTACTTTCCTCTCAAAGAATTGCTCTAAATGAGCTTGTTTCAACTAATTTTCTATCTTCCCCTTTTATATGACTAGAATCTCAAATCCCACAATTCCACCTTCAATTTCCAGCTGACAACTCCTATTTCCGATTAGCCACGACTCCTAGCTGATACATCTCCCACCTTTTGTCCCTCAAATCACAAATTTGCAACTCAATTCCTTGAATTTCTCAAGCTTCATCAAAATCCCCTTTTCCTTCTCATCCTTCTTGGTTTTCCCCCTTTCTCCCTAATTCTTTTACAATTTTTGGTTCAAATGGAACTAGTAGTTACTGAATTTTCCAAAATTTCACTCAAAACCATCAATTTTTCAAAATTTATAAATGTTGACTTTTGATCTTTGCCTGTTGACCATTGACTTTTTATTTGACTTTGACCCGAGCATCTCTAATTCATCCATGAGTGTCCTTTATGAGCTTCACTAAGTTTGTTACCTTTAAATTATCTCGAGTCATCTCGGTGAATCCATTGTTGGTCTATTTTTCCTCCGATTCACCCATTATCTAGATGTTCTAGTCTTAATTTCAAGCTTTCGAGCTCAATATCAACTCATAATTCCCCTTAATAATTTCTCTGAAGGAGTAACTGAAGAGGGAACTTCACAGAAATAGTGTTTTTAAGCTTTGAAAAATTGGGTTGAAGCAGCCAAAACGCTGGCCGAGGACAGCAGCTTAGCCACCCCCACGCACGCCCATCCTGTTGTTCAGTGTCACTCAGGTCGCGTGCGCGTCAACGGCGCATTAGTTGCCCAGTGTCACAATTGCTCTTTCGGAAGCTTCCCTTAGCGATTGTGCGGCACTTGTTCCCGCTCACGAACAAGTCAGCCAACTCGAATACGGACTGCCGGTGACACACCAAGTGCCTCTCGCAACCTCCACCCCCGTTTTAGGGAAAACGGTTTTAGAAAACGGGTTTGGAGAAAAGGTTTTCGGAAGAAGTTTTTTGTGAGTGTGAATAAAGAAAGAAAGATTGTAGTAGACTAGAAAGCAATAAGCAACAACAACAGCTTTATAGAGTACTACTCCGGGTATGAGGAAGTGATGGTTAGTCTTATCCCCAT
The DNA here is from genome assembly GCF_009727055.1 of Benincasa hispida. NCBI lineage: Eukaryota > Viridiplantae > Streptophyta > Magnoliopsida > Cucurbitales > Cucurbitaceae > Benincasa > Benincasa hispida. Next base: position 506,302 of record NW_024064779.1, on the reverse strand, counting down.
ATAGTGCATTCTGAACAAAAAGCCAACTGGCGCCCTTGCATATGCAAAAG
>NW_024064779.1:420884-502957 GCF_009727055.1 Benincasa hispida | reverse complement strand
GCCCCCGCCAGTTGTTTCCTGATCTCGGTTGGGATGATTTACGGTCCCCCCCTGTGTTCTTGTCTCCTCCCCCAGGTCTGGGAGGACTAGAACGGTTGTTTTTGTTTCCCCCATTTGAGGAAGTTGACTGCTTCCTCACATCTTGTGAGTCAGTGCTAAGATCGTATAGCCGTTCAGCTACCGCATAGGCAGAGGGGAGATCCTGTACTTTCTGTTCATATAGTTTTAATTTCGCCCACGGTTTCAGCCCTTCAACAAAGCAAAAGACCTTGTCTTTTTCAGACATATCTCGTATGTCCAACATAAGTCCTGCAAACTGTTTTACGTAGTCCCTGATGTTACCTGTTTGCTTCAGCTCTCGGATTTTTCGCCGAGCCAAGATCTCGACATTTTCAGGGAAGAACTGTGAGCGAAGTTCTTATTTCAATCTATCCTAAGTATCAATAGTGCATCATCCTTCCTGTATGTCTGTAAACCGTGATCTCCACCACAGTTTTGCATCTTCAGCTAGATGCATCGTTGCTAGTGTGACTTTCGACTCTTCAGTCACTGTGTTCGTTGCCTTGAAGTATTGCTTAAGGTCGAAGATAAAATTTTCCAGGGCTTTCGCTTCTCGCACCCCACAGAAGGGTTTCGGTTCTAGGATTTTTATTCTACTTACTGCCATTACTCCCCCAGATGGGGCTTGGTTCCCTACCGCTCGGATGGTGAGATTCACCCTAGCACTCACATCCGCTATCTCGGCTCTGACGACGTCAAGGGCCGACCGAAAGTCTTCAGACAAATCGGTTACCATCTGAAGTATTGCTTTTTGGGAGCTGTCCAGCTCTTTGACACGCTCCTCTATGTGGGCAACACAGCCCGATGAGCTATCGCCTCGTTCAAAGCTACCGGACCGTGCTGTTTTGGTCTCGAAGGTCTCTACCCTCATCATCAATTCTCTGACGGGTAATCCGTCTAAGCGGCCTACTACCGCATCAATTCCATCGGCTTTCTCAGCAACTTCTTGTAGCCAAGTCTCTAGGAAACGGACATTATCCGGGACCTCTCTCAGGTAGAGCATTTGCTCTTCCATCTCTACCAATCTATCTACTTGGGACTTGTTCAGGTTCTTCGTCGCCGACATGATCACTGACCTTCCCTCTGTAAGCCAACCTGGCTCTGATACCAACTGTCACAATCGCTCTTTCGGAAAGCTTCCTTAGCGATTGTGCGACACTTGTTCCCACTCACGAACAAGTCAGCCAACTCGAATACGGACTGCCGGTGGCACACCGAGTGCTCTCGCAACCTCCACCCGTTTTAGGGAAAACGGTTTTAGAAAACGGGTTTGGAGAAAGGTTTTCGGAAGAAGTTTTTTGTGAGTGGAATAAAGAAAGAAAGATTGTAGTAGACTAGAAAGCAATAAGCAACAACAACAGCTTTATAGAGTACTACTCCGGGTATGAGGGAAGTTGATGGTTAGTCTTATCCCATATAGTGCATTCTGAACAAAAAGCCAACTGGCGCCCTTGCATATGCAAAAGGGCGAGTGGTCACTTACAATGAAAATGTAAAGAAAGCAAGCTAACTAAGCTAATACAATACAAGATATGAAAGTATGCTAGAAGGGGGTTGGATTGGGCATGCGGCCATGGGCAACAGGCCCTGGACAAGCATGACCGTGACACCCAACGTGCACATCTCACGCCCACCAGCCCCAGCTGGCGCGCATGCGTCCTGCTATGTCCATCGCCTCCTATATGCCCTAACAGCCTTACCCACACCTATTTTTCCTGCCCATTGGCCTTACAACAACCATTTTCGGTGTTGATGAGCATTTTTGAAACACAATAAAGATTTTTTTTTGATATTTTGATCCTAAAATTAATAATTTTAGATTTTAATGTAATTTTTGGGCTATTTTGGATATTTAAAGAAAAATGTGCTTAAGGTGGAAAATGTGAAGGTGTAGGGCTTAAATTGAGTTCAAGTGGTCTTATGGAATAATTAAGGGTCGTTTAGCGTTACTTTAACCTTTCATGAGTGTCTAGTAATCCTGGGACCTCGTTTTAGGTCAAATTGAGATTGGGTCATGCCTGTGATTGTGAGTGATTTTATTTTAAATATTTGATATGAAAAGTGTATAAGTATAGTAGTATGCTATGACTTGTGAAATGTGTTGGCACGATTTATTTTACTTGGCTATTATTTCAAATAATGCATTGAATCATGATTTCTGAGTTATCATTGGTTTTCTATGAATTGGATTTATGAAAATTTGGTTTGGAATCTGAATTGATTTTACCTTGACTTGAATGATTTGTGAAAGTGGTTTCAAACTACTTATTCTTGTACCCAAGAGATGATTATCTTCTCATGCTATTTGAATATGTTTTTGTAGCACTGCTCAGACGATCGGGGGGCTACCGGAGTTAGATGTGGTCAGAGTATACCTAGAAGTTCAGAGGAACCTGTGCTTGTAGTGTCATGGATCAGAGGGCTACCGGGGTCAGATGTGGCCAGAGTATACCGGAAAGTCCAATGGAACCTGAGGCTGCGATGTGTATATTTAGTCTTGAGGCAGCTCTGCATACACGTATGACCTTGTTATTTGGTTTATCACCGCGGGGGACATTTGATGTGTGGTATATCTAGGACAACCATATATCCTTGTCTAGAGTAACTCTCCGTTATAAACGAGTATTTGGGTATAGAGTTGGTGTGATTTTCTGATAACTCATGAATGCTTTATAATGTGTTTTATATGAGTTATGATCATGGGAATATTTTATTAGCACGTGTTTAACATATTACTAAATCTTTTATACTTTGCCAATAATTACTAAATGATTTGAAATCTCCATTGATGTTTTAGCAAGAGGAAACTTACCATTCACTGGGCTTTAGCTCATGCTTTCAATGTTTTATGTTTTCCTCCTCACCAGTAGCGATCAAGTTTCAGGAACAAACTTCGTTGTCCATTGCCACACGATGAGAGTCTCCTGCTACATTGTAGGTTTACATATTTTAAAGTCTTGTTGTGAATAGACTGCATACTAGAAACTACATGTAAATGAGTTTAGGGAACATAGGACATAAAATAGTGGTTTGGTTGTGCAGTTGTAAAAGTGTTTCTAATGTACATAAACTCTGTTGATGGTCTGTATGTATATATATTTGCTATTGAATAATGTGCTTGAATATAGATTTAGTAAAATAGGAGATGGAGAAAGTTATGAAATGTGTTTATGAATGTCATAAAATTGATTATGTCGAACGGAAATTGAATATGTTAAGTGTGTTGGGGTTTGTGCCGTAAAGTCTCATATCCAGTAGTTTGTAAATAACTTTATACGAATGCGGAGGGAAACCTTATCTTGGTAACGCTACAGATGCGGCCCGCTTTGTGGAATGGTCACAAGTGTTGTGACTTGTCACAGATGCTATGATCCTGATCATTTGTGTATGGGACATGTGAGCGGGGGCGTCTTAATACAAATAGTTTGTATAAGACCAGACCACGAAGTGTTAATGTCTCGTTATATAACACCGTTCATAACTGAGACTTCACTTCACTAGGATGATCATAGGTAACATGACCTCAATCTTCAGTGAGTTGGGAACTCCTGCCATTGAGGGCGGTTCTTTGATTTGCATGGGTGCGAGTGGCCAGAACGCCGACTCAAACCTACCATTTTGTGGATTCGTCTGATTTGGGAGCTGGGAACTCAGCTACACAAGATAGAATTCACTCATTCCCCAAAGTAGGGTGATAACTTGTAGAAATACAAGTTATTTATACCATTTTTATTTAGATTATGCGGCAAAAAGAAGGAAAAATTGCGTCGATAGTATAAAAATTGGCTTAGAAATACGAAAATTGTAAAGTGTCGTGAGCATACCCGCTAACCCCATTGCGATGACAAAATGGAATGTCCAAGTCCTTGTTTTGTAGGAAATAGGTCACCGGATGCGATAATCGCTCGAGGACAAAAAAATAAACAATGCATCCACATTGCATGCGACAATCAACCGAGAACGAAAAAAGAACAACGCAATTGTAGTGCATACGACGATTGGTCATGGACTCAAACGACCAACGCATTTCCACCGCATGCGACAATCGATAAGAGATAAAAACAATTACACCGCATGCGACGATCGATCGAAGATGTGAAGAGCAACGCATTCACAAGGACTTCTGACATTGTACAACTTTTCTGTTGTACGATTCTGAAAAATCAATCGTGGAGCAGAGCGGACGTTTCCACTAAGCCATGGCAGGAATTATCAGATTTTCAAAGCGGGAACACTAATACAGAAGGAGCCAAGGTCTATAAATAGCTTCCTCAAATTCAATGAAAAAGAGGATGGTCTGAAGAGACAATCCAGAGAAAATCCGGGAGAACGAAGAGACAAGATTGAGAGGTAAGTCTTTGAGCAAGCAATTATTTCCATTCCTGAAGAAGAAGCTCTGTGCGAAAGGACATTTCTACCTGGAATTCAAGCCTGAAAGGGAAGCTTTCCACTCCATTTCTTCCACACGCCAGAAAGCACATCGTCTCCGATCAGGATCTGTGTCAAGACATTGATAGTCTTTCCATATTTGTTCTTATTTTCCATTCATCTACTGTGTTCATCTATCTTTAATCTTTCATTCACTATCTGTAACAAATGCTGATCTCTAGATTTAAATATCATTATCGTATTCCTCATCATCTCTCTATTCTTTTCCGTACATTCATCATACATTTTCTGCATCATGTGTAACTAATCCCCAGGGTAAGGGAAAGGATTAAGCGAGTGAGTTAATCCTTGTTAAGGAAATCGGTTGAGTTTAGCTAAAGCATGCTCGACGACATCTTCACCTATGAGAGCAGAAGTGAAGATGTTATTCCGCCTATCGAAAGAAGGCTTGAAGAATGCGTTAACTAAAGCGAGAGTATTTCCAGAGATGGAAAGAACCTTGCGTTCATCACGTTCATCTTTGTTTCACCATAGACATATGGGAACGTGGCCGATCATGAAAGGTGTAAGCCAAGGGAAAACGGAACCTTAGTTGCGTCCTCATCAAGATTGATGAACTTGCGATGTCCTTTCCCTGAACCCATTCTCTTTCTGATTCATTTCACAAGACTTTCCACCGCATTCACCAGACATTTTTGCACATCTTCACAGCCAGTCCTCAAACTGTATATTAATAGTTTATTCATTTCGTTTGTCACTGCAATTTACCTATCACCGCAATTTACTCTTTATTGCATTTTACGTTTCTGTAACCCAATTCATTATTCTTTATGTTAACTGGTCGCATATACCACATTAGTATCACATTAATTCTCACAATCCCCATGTTTGACCTCAGATCACTCTGAGAAACTTGCGTTGGAATTATACTTGGTTCCAGCGTAAAAAAACTTGTGACACGCACTACACGAATGCATACTACGAGAGCATTTAAGCATCATCGCATACATTTAGAACATAGTATCGCATAATATCATAAGTCATAGCGCATCATCAAATCATCAAAATTTTTATTCATTACAAATTTTTGGTGCCGTTGCCGGGGACGAAAACTTGAGTTATAGCGCAACATAAATTTATTGAAACAAGTTTTTTGGCGCCGTTTCCGGGGACGAAAAATTAAGTTAGCTAATCATCATAGATCATTCATTTTTTAATTCTTTACAAGTTTTTGGCGCCGTTGCCGGGGATTGGCAATTTTTTTAGTGTTGAATACTTTTGTGGTATTTTGCAGGACAGATCTCTATTGTACTGTCTGTTTAACGCGGAGAGCAGGCTGACGGTTTATGTGTATTGGGACTGAACCAAAATTTGAAGCTCGACCTAGAGATCGAGCGTAATTTTCGCGCACAAGCACACCAGAACCAAACAAGGCGAAGGAGAAACATGGCTAACAAAGATAGGCCCGAGGGGAATCAAGGGGTAAATCGGCCGGCATAAGATCCAGTTTTTCTGGCTGCCGACCGCTATATCTCAATGAGAAACTATGCGACACCTAACTTATATGACTTCTCGCCCGAAATTGCAAGACCCACGGTAGAGGAGAATACACGATTTGAGATAAAGCTGCTCATGCTTCAAATGATCCAAAATGCGGGGCCGTTTGGAGGACAACAAGGTGAAGTCCCGCACACACATTTGACCAGCTTCGTAGAAATGTGCAACACATTTTCCATACCTGGCGTGACTCCGGAAGGAATTAGACTTTATCTCTTCCCGTATACACTTCGGGATGAGGCAAAGATGTGGGCTCATTCATTGGAGCCAAATGAAATTAATTCTTGGGACCAGTTGGTTGAGCGATTCATGAAGAAATTTTTCCCGCTTGCCATCAACGCAAGAAGACAAAGGGCGTGTTAAATTTTGAACAGATGGAAAATGAAACTCTAAGCACCGCCTGGGTGCGATTCAGAAGATTAGTGAAGAATTGGCCGCACATCGGGATTCCCGATTGCGTTATGATGGAAACCTTTTATAATGGCTTGGATAGATCAACCCAAGTAGTTGCTGACGCCTTCGCGGCAGGAGGGTTTATGGATAAGACGTATACGGAAGTGAAGGTCATCTTAGATCACATTTCGCGAAATACAGATGATTGGATGGATGACGGGTATGGGGGAAGAGGCCCGGAGCGAAGAAGAACAGAAAGTGCCATTGTACCAGCTGATACAATGACCACCTTGGCCGCCTAGATGGCCGCAGTTACCTCACTCCTCCAGACTATGGCTATTAATCAAGGACATCTCTCTCAAAGTGCAGCGCTGACGCAAGTGGCAACAGTAAGCTGCATCCAATGCGGAGAGGGGCACTAGGTGGAAGTCTGCCTGTCAAATCCACAATCTGTATACTCTATTCACAATAACCCGTTCAACAACACATATAACCTGGGTTGGCAAAATCAATCCAACTTCAGTTGGGGAGGTAACAACGACCAGAGAGGCCAAAGGAATCTGCAGAACAATTTCGGGAGTCGAGGAATCCTTCCATCTTTTCATCAAGGTCTAAATCAGAGTCACCACCAAAGTAGGCAATCACACAACCAACCTTCCTTATCCAACACCTCTACAAATTCATCGTCCTTGGAAGCTCTGCTGAAGTAGTATATAGAGAAAAATGATGCGGTCATGCAATCGCAAGCATCTTCCATAAGGAATTTGGAGGTCCAGGTAGCGCAACTGGCAGCCGAGCTTAGAAATAAAACACTAGGAATGCTGCCTAGTAATTCAGAAGCCCTCGGATCTAATGGGAAGGAACAATGTCAGTAGTGACATTGTGCAAGTAAGTCTGACCGCCTGCGGGGATGCGGTTGCGGTAACCATGAAAACTCTTTTCAATCAGCATCCCTAACACTATCTTTATCGCTTTCTTTACTACTTTCTTTACTTCTTTATCATTGCGTTATTTAATTCAGTTTATTGCTTTCTTAAATTAGTTTTACTGCTTACTAGAATTTACTTCTACTTCAATTCCAGTTTGCGTTAATTTTATGCTTAGTCCAATTTATTTCCATTCCAACCTTAGTTTGCTTTGATCTCAAAATTTTTGTGAATGAACATTAAAAAAAATGAACACCGTAACGTCTTATCAATTTGGTTTTAGGATAAGCATTGCGATGTTGGTGATACCATAAATAACATCTAGTATGCATTGTGACGGCGGGTGTATCTTGCGCTGATAGATACATTTTGTGTCCGTCTTTCAAAAATGCATTGCATTGACGGATGAGTTGCACGTGTATGTACATTGCGCTCGTCCTCAGCAAAAATGCACTATGTTGATGGTTGTGTTGCACTGGTAGAAATACCGTGNGGAATCGAGGAAACCCTCCGGCTTTTCATCAAGGTCTGAATCAGAGACACCACCAAAGGAGGCAATCACACAACCAACCCTCCTCATCCAACACCTCAACGAATACATCGTCCTTGGAAGCTCTGCTCAAGCAGTATATAAAGAAAAATGATGCGGTCATGCAATCACAAGCATCTTCTATAAGGAACTTGGAGGTCCAGGTCGGGCAATTAGCAGCCGAGCTTAGAAATAGAACATTGGGAATGCTGCCCAGCAATTCAGAAGCCCCTGGATCAAATGGGAAGGAACAATGTCAGTAGTGACATTGTGCAGGAAAGTCTGACCGCCTGCGGGGATGCAGTTGCGGTAACCATGAAAACTCTTTAAAACAGCATCCTCACATTTATCTTTACCGCTTTCTTTACTACTTTCTTTACTGCGTTATTATTTCTTTCTTAAATTAATTTTTACTGCTTACTTGAATTTACTTCTTCTTCAATTCCAGTTTGCGTTAATTTTATCCGTAGTTGAATTTATTTCCATTCCAGCCTTAGTTTGCGTTGATCTCAAAATTTCTGTGAATGAATATTAAAAAAATGAACACCGCAACGTCTTATCAATTTGGTTTTGGGATAAGCGTTGCGATGTTGGTGATACCATAAATAACATCCGGTATGCATTGCGACGGCGGGTGTATCTTGCGCTAATAGATATACTTTGCGCCCGTCTTCCAAAAATGCATTGCGTTGACGAATGAGTTATGCGCGTATGTACATTGCGCCCTTCCTCTGCAAATACGTACTATGTCAATGGTTGTGTTGCGTTGGTAGAAATACCGTGGCCCGTCTTGTAGAAATGCATTGCATTGATAATGGGAGGGGCGCGGCGGTAAGCCTTTTGGAGTACCGAGGTCTGCCACACAGCGATTGCGTTGGGCCCATCAAGGCCCAACCTATAAATCACACCCCCTTCAACTGAGGAACTCATTTGCATCTCTTCGTGAAAGAAAAACCCTAAAGCAATTCTCTCTGTATACCATCCCTTTCCGAGCTTTCTTCCGAAAGAAAGAAATTTCCAACTTCTTTCACTTCACCAACAAAAATGGCCAGACAATCTTCCCACTCATCCTCTTAGCCATCATCCTCTTCCCAAGCCCCTGTCACCACACGGGAGGTGGCTTTCCTTGCTGCCAGTCACCGCCTCGCCGCCCAGCCTAAGCCTTCCCCAAGAATCTCCAGAAAACCTCGGCGAAAAATCTCTATAGCCGAAAAACCACCCACCAACCAAGAGGGGCCAAGCACGGAGAGTGCCCCTGCCACCAAACCTGAGGTGGCACTCCCAGTACCTTCGACTGAAAGAGAACTGAAGCAAAGGGAGACAAGGAGGTATTTGGGAGTATTTTGAGCAATTTAGAAAGAGAGGGGGGTTTACCCGAGGCAAGAGTAGTGAACCAGCCCCTGCCATCAAAGAAGGAGTTGGCATTGGCTTCGCGGAGAATGGCCCTGGTCACTTTGGATCCTAAGAAGACTATCCCAACAGACTCCAATGAGGGACCCGTTAAGGCTGTTTTGGAGGTTGTAGAGGCGAAGAAGTAGCCAGGGACGATTGAAGAGAAGGAGAAGAGAAGAAGTACAGAAAAATGAGCGGAAGACGATGAAGTCGCCTGGCTAAAAAAGGAGAAGAAAGAAAAGAAGAAGAGTGAAAGAAAAAAACACAGGTGAGAAAAGAAATGCCTGAAGAAAGAGAAGAAAAAAAAGAGGATGGAAAGTCTAGATTTTGACGGAGAATCAACCACCGCAAGGGTGGAAGAGAGGATGTCAGCGCAAGCTAGAGCATCAGCGTAACCACAAGTTTCACTGCATACCAGATTGGTTGCATTTGAAGACAGAGAAGACCTTGACATCACCCCTCTCATGCGGCGTTGTAAGGAGAATGCACCGCAAGGGTCCACAAGTGACCCATTGTTTTTTCAACACATAACAGAGAAGGAGGAGAAAAGAAAAGGAGAAGAAAGAAAGGATGTCATGTGCATGCCAAATCATAGCAACAGGAGATTTGGATAGAAAACTTCACGACGAGGAGGTCCGTCGTGACAACGCAAGAGCGGCAAAAGAAGAAAGAAGAAGGCTCGAGGATGAGCAACGCATTATGCTTGCCTCGGAGCAATTTGAAAGAAAATGAGAGAAGAAGAAGAAAAAGAAAAGAAGGAAAAAGAGGAGAAGGAAAGACGCCGCAAAGAAAATGTGCAGCGTGTCAGAGAAGGTAAGAGAAAAGAAGTGGAGGAGGAATGGAAAAGGGAAAAAGAAGAGCAACGCAAGGTGAGAGAATGCACCCAAAGACAGAAATGCCGCCTTGCGTCTGCTCAAGAAAAGGGCAAAGCTAAAGTTTAGAGCAGCGAGCTTGCGTCGACCAGGAGGCACCCAACAACCAAGAAATGATGATCTATGGATAGAAATGGGCTTCTTCCCTGCGTCGGCGCCACTACCGGATCTTATCACCAGTGTTGTGGTGGAGCATGGGTGGGAAAATTTTTTTCCAATGTCCATCCATCATTATTCCTGTGGTAGTGAGGGCCTTCTGGCCAGCTCCATGACACTAAAGATGTGGTGATCATTGAAGGGAGGGTAGTGTCATTCAGCACAAAGGACATCAATGAGCTCTATAGATTAGCTCGGGCCCCGGGTAACAAGCTAATTGATGATCATGAGAGGCATTGGGGATGCGGCTGGAGTTTGCAACCAGGAACCTAAGTGTTGGTTCATTACAGGCATGCTCGCCTCCAAAAGGTTGTTGCGGGTATTTGGGTTTTTGTGGGCTCATCCCACACGCATGAAAAATTTCAAGGGATCGAGTATGGCTGCTTGTATAGCCGGACATCCGATCGGGGGCCGCTCATTGTGAAGCAGATTCCGGGTTTTGTTGGCCGTGTGAGAGGTCATACTTCTTCCTGTGAACAATTGGAGCCCGTGCCTTCTGTGGGCATAGGTATGACGAAGAGACCCATGCCGGAAGTCACGGCATCATCCACCATGAAGATCCCTGGAGAAATGCTTCTCAAAGATTCACACCACATTGCCCCGAGCTTCCAACAAAAAGGCCCCTCATTAATCTAAATGCGCCGCAACCACTCAAACCAAAGAAATAGCGCCACAATGATAAAGGAAAGGAAATCGTCCAAGGTAGTTCACCGCAGAAGCAAACCAGTTTAACCTTGGACCCTTTGCCTTTAATCATTTCCCACCAAGCCCTCCAATCGAACCCCTTTCCTCTCTTCTCGAACAATTCACAAACCTCCTCCTTGCCCCTGATTCCAACCCCGCATCTCCAGCAGTGTCCCCCAGCCATCTATCTCCACCTTACTTTTCACCCCCATTGCCGCATGTTGATGATCCACATGGTTTGTAAGCAGGCCCTTCCGCTCAACCTCAAATCGATGCTGATGAAACATCGACGATGCAACCCACCACTGCATCCCTTGTTATTGCCTTAGCCGATATGCGGGTCTTCTTATCTCAACAGCTTACCTTCTTTCACCATGCATTAACGGAGTTGCAGGAGAGCAACGCAGAGTTGCAAGACAGCAACATAATGTTGCGACAGACGATGGTCAATATTCAACGTAACATCTTTACCATTCGCCTGAACCAAAGACAGATGGCTGAGCGCAACCATGAGTACTTCAATTTCTTAATGGCATATCTACATGGTCCCATGGTGCCTCAACATCTACAACAACCTCTGCAATTTTGAAGAAGCACCACAACGAGCTCTTCCACAACATCTTCCTCGCCAAGAACACCCCCGCAACTCTAAATTTGGGGGTGTACCACCTTCTCCACAATTTTGCATTTTTTATTTGCGACCATTCAATTTTTATAGATAGCTATACCTTGTATTCTTTTGTACATACTTACAATTTTGTGTTGTGATATTTATAATTCTTTGTGTACTTAGACAAATTTTATACAATTGAGTAATCATTCTTTTCTTATGCGTTGGCCTCTTTACTTTTATCATTCTTTGTCAATTTATTGCGGGTATTCTTTTATTTTCTTTTGCGTTGTTTATTTGCGCTGCCATGATGAGTAGTATGCATACCCTTAGAAAAATTTCTTTATATATTGTGTTTTTTGCCTAACACTTAGACAATTCATCGCAATAGCTTTACTTTACCTTCTCTATTACAAGACTCTGCTCAAACCTTTTTTTCAAAATTTTGACTAAGTGTTTTATCTTTTATGTCCAAAATAACGCAATGAGGACCTTGCGCATCTCTAAATTTGGGGGTGGGGAAGGTTTGAACAGATGCGATCAAGCGGATGCGGTCATACCAGGCAAATGCATTCATCATCATCAAAAAAAAAAAAAAAAAAAAACTCCGCTGTCAGCGCAAGGGAAAATCCCAACCTGATAAGAGTTAAGTCGTGAAAGGAACCTGCTCGTAGTTGGATGTTCGCATGACACCCGTGGGAGCAAGCCAAAATGAAGGTAGGTTACCAGGATTGACGCAATACAAAAAAAAAAGAGAGAAAATAAGGATAAAAGAGACAACTCCTCTGACCAGCAAAAGTAAAACTTGGCTGAGGATCAAGAGTTGAAGTTGAACTTGGTACACAACCGAAGTTGGATGCTCGCATGACACCCATGGGAGCAAGCCAAAACGAAGGGTATAACTATGATCAACATTCTCTATAGGATGACGCAAACCAGGCCACCGCATAAAAGATGCACTTTGTTGTTTTCGCAAGAAGAAGTAAAACATTCTTTTTAAAACTAGAAGGGAACTTTGGCCAGAGGTTTGTCTTAGATAAGAATAAAGTAGAGTACGTCAAAGAAATGTTGAAGGATAGAAGGAACTTGTAGGTTGAGAAATTATGTAGAGGTGGAGCATTCGGAGTAGCCGATCGACGCAAAGTTAGGATAGAAGTTGAGCTGAATTGCCTTAGTCGAGGATCTACTTGAGGACAAACATATATCTAAATTTAGGGTGTGATAACTTGTAGAAATACAAGTTATTTATACCGTTCTTATTTACATTATGCAGCAAAAAGAAGGAAAAGTTTTGTTGACAATATAGAAATTGGCTTAGAAATACGAAAATTGTAAAGTGTTATGAGCACACCCGCTAACCCCATTGCGATGGCAAAATGGAATGCCCAAGTCTTTGTTTTGCAAGAAACAAGTCATCGGATACGATAATCACTCGAGGACAAAAAATGAACAACGCATCCACATTGCATGTGGTAATCAATCGAGAACGAAAAAAGAACAATGCAATTGCAGCGCATGCGACGATCGATCATGGACTCAAACGACCAATGCATTTCCACCGCATGCGAAAATCGATAAGAGATCAAAACTGAAGAGCAACGCATTCGTAAGGACTTCTGACATTGTAAAACTTTTCTGTTATACGATTCTGACAAATCAATTGTGAAGCAGAGCGGACATTTCCACTAAGCCATGGCAGGAATTATCAGATTTTCAAAGCGGGACCACTAATACAGAAGGAGCCAAGGTCTATAAATAGCTTCCTCAAATTCAATGAAAAAGAGGCTGGTCTGAAGAGACAATCCAGAGAAAATCTGGGAGAACGACGAGACAAGACTGAGAGGTAAGTCTCAGAGCAAGCAATTATTTCCATTCCCGAAGAAGAAGCTTTATGCGAAAGGTCACTTCTACCTGGAATTCAAGCCTGAAAGGGAAGCTTTCCACTCCAGTTCTTCCACACGTCGGCAAGCACATTGTCTCCGATCGAGATCTGTGTCAAGACATTGACACTCTTTCCATATTTGTTCTTATTTTCCATTCATCTACTATGTTCATCTATCTTTAATCTTTCATTCACTATCTGTAAAAAACGTCGATCTCTACATTTAAATATCATTATCGTATTCATCATCATCTCTCTATTCTTTTCCATACATTCATCATACATTTTCTGCATCATGTGTAACTAATCCCCAGGGTAAGGGGAAGGATTAAGCAAGTGAGTTAATCCTTGTTAAGGAAATCGGCTGAGTTTAGCTAAAGCATGCTTGACAGCATCTTGACTTGTGAGAGCAGAAGTGAAGATGTTATTCCGCCTATCGAAAGAAGGCTGGAAGAATGCGTTAACTAAAGCGAGAAGTATTTCCAGAGATGGAAAGAACCTTGTGTTCATCACGTTCATCTCTGTTTCACCATAGACATATGGGAACACGACCAATCACTGAAAGGTGTAAGCTAAGGGAAAACGGAACCTTAGTTGCGTCCTCAGCAAGATTGACGAACTTGGGATGTCCTTTCCCTCAACCCATTCTCTTTCTGATTCATTTCACAAGACTTCCCACCGTATTCACCAGACATTTTTGCACATCTTCACAAGCAGTCCTCAATCTGTATATTAATAGTTTATTCATTTTTTTTGTCATCGCAATTTACTTATCACCGAAATTTACTTTACCGTAATTTATTTACCATCGTATTTTACTCTTTACCACAATTTATTCTTTACCGCATTTTACGTTTCTGTAACCCAATTCATTATTCTTTATGTTAACCGGTCGCATATACCACATTAGTATCGCATTAATACTCACAATCCCCATGTTTGACCTCAGATCACTCTGAGAAACTTGCGTTAGAATTATACTTGGTTCCAGCGTAAGAAAACTTGTGACACGCACTACACGAATGCATACTACGAGAGCATTTAAGCATCATCGCATATGTTAGAACGTAGTATCACATAATATCATAAGTCATAGCGCATCATCAAATCATCAAAATTTTTATTCATTACAAGTTTTTGGTGCCGTTGCCGGGGACGAAAACTTGAGTTATAGCTCAACATAAATTTATTATAACAAGTTTTTGGTGCTATTGCCAGGGACGAAAACTTCAGTCTTAGATTATCATTAAATTTTATTATTACAGTTATCGTACTGTTGATTGGTTATATCTGATGGACACAGAAATATATCTGTGGTGAGAATAGTATAGCTGTCGGTCTTTAATGGAATGCCTAGTAGTCAAGGGATGGTGGATCTCGTGGCTAAAGAGTTTAATCAGCTATTCACATACCGTTGTAGCTTCGAGCCATAGGTCCATAAGGTCCCCTTGGTACCTCAATGGATTCAAGTTGAGAATCAGTTTTTGGGTCGGTTTGAAGTGTTCAAATTGATAAGAAGGAGTTCGATTATATATGATATGATTGAACTGGTCAATTATATATGATATAGTTGACATGATGTATGAGATACATTAATTGGAGGAAAAAGATATAAATAAGATTTATATCTAGTGGAGGAGAAAAGGACAATGGTTCATATGTTGCATATGATGTGATATTAAACCATTGGTTATAAATATAATATGATTATATTTATTTTTTAACTAAGCAATTATAAGATAATTGTTGGCGGTTTTTTCTCCATAACTGAATGAGATAGTGGGAGGTTGCAATAAGTTTTCGTAACTAAAGGATAAAATGAAAATAGTTTTCATTTTGCAAAGAGATCGAATAATTGTTTCAAGATTGAGTACACTGCCCATCGCCTAACAAACCAATAGCATACATGATAGCTCAAAGTTTACTAAACGATCATGTACACGTGCACTTTACCTAAACGATCAACTAGCTTGTACTAAACGATCCCACGTGTGGAATGAATTTACTAAACGATCGTCTAAACGATCAACCCAGCTTACTACACGATCGTGTACCTTTTGTTAAATGATCAAGCACTCGTCTGTCGATAGATTTTTTATATCACCCACTTCTTGGTCGTTGTAAATGATTGGTGTTGCCTCCTTCCCTCTACCAAATACGACAGAGCCCACACCTCCTGGATTCTCACTCCAAGAATACCGAGGTTTTCGAGTGGTTGTGTCCTTCTTTACTGCCTGTTTGTGAGAAGTCCATTCGGTGGTAGACGACAGCGAGATTTGGTGGACGATAGGTTTGACGATCTCAGCGACAACGAGATTTGTTGGATTGATGAGAGCAAGAGTTCAAAGAAGAAAAGTTCTTCAACTTGTATGTCTCTTGCTCCTTTGTTTTTTAAGTTTCAAAGCATGCCGTACTTTTTTGTTGAATGTATAACTTATATGTTTGTTTGTGAATGCAGTGTTTCTGTCACAATGAATTTGGAACGATCTTGCTTCCGCTTAGACGTACTCTTTGATAAGAGTTCCTTCAATAACTTTTCTCTGGTTTTAATGAGAAGTTAAATAAAATATTTGGTTCTCATTTCATGAGAAAGACTAAATGAGATGTATTATGTTAAAGAGTTCTCTGGTTTACATTGAGATAAGTAAGAACTCGATGTTTTATGCAGAGATTATGTTTTCAATGATTTCCTAAAAATAATTGAATGCAGCTTCTGTAATGCTTTATGTTAAGATCTGGTTTTATTGATCTTAATTATTGAATGTAATTTCAAAAGGAATATCCAAAGTTAGCTTATGTATTATAAATTATGCCACTCATTGGGTTTTCCAGCTCACGCTTTGAAATGTTTTGTTCCCCCTACCCCAAGTAGCATGAAGAGTTCTTGGGTTCCAAGGTTGCAGGGTTCTTGTCAGATAAGGTTCTGTCTGCCATCATCTCAAAGTATTTTATAGATTGTATCAATGTCATAGTTCTGGTTCGTATTTGGTAAGCCTCTACGGAAGTCGAGTAAGAGATTGGTATGTAAATAAGTTCGTGTTCAGGGTTATAATGTTGTGATTGGAGTTTATGGTGGTGATATGTTAAGATATATCTTGTGTTGGTTATGTCATTATACAGGTTTACAACTTAAAATTGAAACAAAACATGTTCAAATTCTAAGCTTGACAGGTTAAGTTCGCAGTAGATGTCATAGGAGGGTTGACATCTACTGTCTTCACATCTTCTCTTGAGTGAAAGAGGTAAGCTCGGGAGGTGATGTGAGACTATGTCATATAAATCTGTTCTTACAATTCTCCATGTAAGAAGATCTCATTAAACTCCTTCTCTCTGTGTGAATCCTCAAGCTTTATATTTAATGCCCTTTGAAGATGATATTCCCTCCTTTTTCTTGAAGACCCATACAAGTGACTATTTTTCTCTCCTGAAGCGGTTTCACTAATCCTAAGTCTAATTTTTGTCAAGAGATTCCATCTCATCCCTCATAGCAAGAAGCCATTGAGTAGGCTCACTACGTGACACAGTTTCTCTATAGGTGGATGGCTCATGGTAATCAACCTCTTCAACAATCTATAGTGCAAAACTAACCATATCCCAAAACAATACATCTTATGAGGTCCAACACTAACTCTTCTAGCTCTTTCACGAGTTATACTCAGTTGATCTACTTGTGAACTAGAAATCTCAGGCAGAATAACTTCTGATGTTTCAGTCACATCAATTTTTGATAGCATGACAGTTTCTGTAATAATATGTTGATCTTCTCCACCTTGGTGTTGTAATTTATTCATAGCTGTAACACCCAAGTCCTCATGGGATTCCTTAAGTTGATAGAAGAATTTGGAATTAAAAGCCTTAAAGGAAAAAAATTGGCTAAATACCTAAACTATGCCTTGGCGGAAGGATAAATTTTCGATAGCGTGACAATTTGTATGTTTTGAGGGCTTATTGAGTGGGATTGTGTAACTTTAATTTGGATGTTTCAAGCTCTCACTATTAGAAATCAAAGTTCACGTGCTTTTTTAATTGGTTCTTCAATTATTTCTCATGAATTTTCAGTTTGAGAAAATCTTTTGATCAAAGTTCCTCAATTTTTTCATATCATTATCATCGCTGGGGAGCTAATTTCTCAATAAAAAAATGCCAATCTCTTGGAGGTTGAGATTTTGGCAAAGAAGTTATCACTTATTTCTCAAGATTTTTACAATTTTCATTAGGAGTAATGTTGTGCCAAAGGCGTATCTCATGATTAATTAGGTTGGATTATAGAACAATGGTCTAATTTATGTTTAATCTGGTCAAATATTTGTAATTTGTGTCTTTAAGTTGTCAAATGATATATTTTTTTAAAAAAAGCTGTCACGATAAAAGTAAACAAAATTTTAGACATTTGAGAATAGAAAGAATAAACACTGATTTTTCTTTATTCAAATAATCATATTTATTCTAGAATTGGATTCCTCACAAAGTTACTAAGAGATTATACACACATTGTAAAGAAGGTAAGAACAACTTTCCATTTAGGAGCCAAAGCAATATGGACGATTTTTGAATGAAATCACATTTGGCATGTTCACTAACTGAAGAAACTGCATGAATATTGAATATTGATTGATAGATTAGGAGGCTTTTATTTTTGTTGTGGCGCTTCCAATATAGCATTGGATTGACAAATTTGAATGGAAGGTTATGTGAGCTTTATTGAGAAAAAAAAGTAATTGATTACTTCTTCTAGCTTGTGTCGTGGAGTTTGGATTCTTAGTTTGAACATTCTTTCATTTTTTCAAGTTTTAAAACATTACATAACAAAAGAAAAAGTTAACAAGTAAGAAAAGACATAAGTACTTTTTCTAAACTTAATGAAGTTATTCTTGTAACGATGAGTTGTGATCTCTTTCATATATGTTTGTTGGCACTGATTATTTATTTTGGTAGACTTAAGTACTTTTGCTAATGTGAAAATCTCTTTCAATTATTTGTTGGCATTAATTTATTTTTGTAGACTTAAATTCCTTTTCAATTGATGAGAATCTCTTTTAAATGCTTGTTGACATTGATTTATTTTAGTAGGCGTACTTTCAAATTTTTAGTCAAGTTAAAGCAGCCCTAGTTACAATATAAAGGACTCCAAAAGTAAAGGCAATTATTATGGTGTTTTCTACCTCACCCTTTGGTCATGGTTAAGAGTGGTAAGTTCTTCAATTCTCATGGGAGATTTAGTGTATAGAAAAAGTATAATAGGATTGTGTCTCTATGATTAATTATAATGTTGCCTAGACTATTTTTTGCAATCTTTCATTATTTACCATCTTTTCCTCTTTTAGTGAGTGCTTGATTCTTTTGTTTGTTGATTCTATTAATAAATATTCGTATAATTGTTTTTTCCATTGAAAATGTTTTGCTTGAATCAATTTTTTCTCTAAGGATAATTTGTTTGGAAGATTATAACTCATTGTTTAAAGTCTCCAACTCATATTTCAACTTGTGATAGGTAAACTTCCCTTCCAAAGAAGAGCTAGTTTTTTTTTTCTTTAATTATTTTGTGAATTAATTTGCTTATAATTAATTAGATGACTTTATAACATTGTTGTGATCTTCTGATCTTCTGCAAATAGAAGGGACCAACTGGAATAATTTCTTTTGTGTAATGTTTGCATTTATTAAAAGTCTTATTGTGGTATAGTTTATTTCTGTTGCAGTGATTGGCTTTCAAAATAATAGAGTTTTTTCTTTAAAAGAAAAGTCCCTTCACTGGTCTTACCAACAAAAATGGGCTGCTAAAAGAAGAGAATATCTTTAAAAAAAAGACGTCGATTGTTAACCATGACATAGAGACATTTTTAAGAACCTTTTTTTTCTTGTTTTGATTGTCAAAATGTTACTTGGGCATTGTTTTGGGAGTTTTCATAGTGAAAGTGTCACTTAGACACTTTTTAGGTAGTTTTAAGAGTCAAAGTATCATTTTAAGGTTCTTTTCTTTCTATTTTCTATGATCTTTAAACCGTGTAGCCTTTGATACTTGGACATTGTTGAATCATTCAATTAAAAGACTTGGAACATGGAGATAAATATGATTGGCCTCTCATGATAGAGAATGATATGGTTTATTAATTGGATTATAACCAATTGTTCAATAGAAGATTAGTGAAGACTTAAGGAGCAAGAAGTATTTATAGGGAGAAAACGGTAATTTTGACCTAGTTGTAAATACAAACGACCTGTGAATGATTGACTTACTGATTATGGTCAAATCAAGTGGACATAAATATATTTACAGTGATGAGAGTGCAACTATTGAGCTATAATGGTACGACTCGATAGTTAACGAATGTTGATTAATTTGGTTTAAAGAGTTTAGCCAATTCATCTCAAATCGTTGGAGCTCATGATCTTCATAAGGTCCCTCTACTAGCTCGTAAAAGATTAAACCTTTGATTAAAATATTGAGTGAATTTGAAATGTTCAAATTCAATTTAGGGTTTCGATAATTATATCTGATATAATTAAAATTTAAATTTATTGAAACTAAACGTATTTGGAAAGTTCAATATATTTAAATAATAATTTAAATATTGATTACATGAATAGGAATCCATATTTGAACTAGGTGTTTTATTAATTTAATATTTAATATTTAATTATTATTATTTAATTAATTATTTAAATTAAATCAATTTCAAATTGTAAATTCAATTTGAGAAATTGAATTTATGTTTAATTTAATTAAATAAAAAATTAAATTAAATTAAATTTGAAAAGTTAATTAAATAGTGGATTTGTCCCAAATTTTTTAGTTTGAGTGGATTTTTCCATAAATTAACACCTAGCACACTTTGTTAGTGCTTTTTGAAGTGCCAATTGGCTAAGTGCTTGCATGTTTAAGTTGAATAACTACTTTTGATTTGATCAGAATGAAGGGGCATGCAACTGATTTTGAAAAAAAAAATGCTGAAATTTCTCTTCTCTAAAACCCTCTAAAAACCACTTAAATTTCTCTTTCAATTAAGAGTTCTACTACTCAATCTAAGGCTGTAATTAGTAGAGAATATACTCTTGGTGGTTTACTAAAGAGATTGAAGGCCAATTTCGTGGAGCTTCAAGGACTAGGTGGAAATCTACAAAGATAGTAAAACTGAAACCTTATTGTTTCGAAACTATGAGTTTGCATGCTTGTTACTTAAACTAATGTAATTAGAGTGCTTAATGATTCTGTTAGCTTCTATATTTACATGTTTACTCTAACATAGGCTTAGTGACTAGCGCTTGCTTCAATGTCTCACAAGCATTCAAGCAGTTACGATCAAACTCAAAAGGTCTGTTTACTTTTAACATCATACTCAATGGACGCACAATCTTTGAGGAATCTTTAACAAATCGACGATAGAATCCATCGTGTCCTAAGAAACTTCTCAATATTTTCACATTCGTAGGGGGTAGTAGCTTCTCCACACCTTTGATTTTTGCTTTTTCAACCTCTAGGCCAAGTTTGGAACATTGTACCCAAGCACTATTCCTTCAGTAACCACGAAATTACATTTTCCCAGTTCAAAACCAAATTGGTGTCCTCGCATCTTCTCAATACCTTCTCAAGGTTGGCCAAACATGACTCGTATGACTTTCAAACACTGAAAAGTCATCCATAAAGATTTTCACTGAGTCTTCCAAGTAGTAAGAGAAGATTGCCATGATACACCTGTGGAAGGTACCAAGGGCGTTGCACAGCCCGAAAGGCATGCACCGGAAGGCGAATGTCTCATATGAGCAAGGGAATTTTGTCTTCTCTTGATCTTCAGGCACGATCATGATCTAATTATAGCCTAAATAATCGTTCAAAAAGAAAAAGAAACTATTCACCGCCAATCTATCCAACATTTTATAAATAAAAGGTAGGGGGAAATGAACCTTCTTCATTGCTACATTTCTTTTTTGTAATCCATATAAATACTCCACCTTGTAACAATGTGGGTGGGGATAAGTTTTTTTTGTTTTGGTTAGGAATTACAATGATGTTGCCTTTTTTAGGAATGCATTGGACAAGACTTGCCCATTTGCTATCCGAAATGGGGAAAATTACCCCTATTTCTAACCATTTGATTATTTATTTTTTAACAACCTCTTACATCGCAGGGTTGAGCCTGTGTTGATGTTTAATGGATTCTTCTTTTTCTTCTTCAAGTCTAATCTTATGCATATAGTGTGAAAGACTGATTCCCTATAATGTTGGCTAGAGTCCAACCAATCGCCTTGATGTACTTCTTTATGACTTTCAATAGAGCATTCTCAATTTTTGGAGGAGTGTAGCTGAAATGATCACAAGCGGAGTGTCCTTCTCACCAAGAAACACATATTTCAAATGGGTTGGAAAATCCTTCAAATCCAAAATAGGTAGCTGTTCTAGTGAAGGTTTGACCTTGCTTTCTTAGTTGTCTAAGCTCAAAGGTTCAAAGTTTCTCTGGATTCTTCATCGCACAACATGATTCAGGTTGCTGTATGCTTAATTCGTCATCCACATTTTCCATGACATTATCAAATCCAAACTCTAGTTTGTAAGGCCAATCTTCTTCTATATCAATCACATGACACACATTGACTTCATTTGGGTATTCCAATGCTTTGAGGATGTTGAATTTCACTTCCTGTCCATTCACTTGCATTGTGATTTCTTCTTTGTAAATGTCAATTGTGTCTGTCTTGTACATAGGAAGGGCCTACCCAAGATAATGAGCACATCTCTATCAGCCTCATAATCTAATATTATGAAATCAGTAGGCAAGATGAATTTGTCAATTTTCACTAGTATATCTTATATTTTTCCTTCCAAATACGCCAATGAGCGATCTGCCAATTGCACAGTTACTGTTGTTGGCATAAGCTCTCCTATTCCCAACATTTTGAAGACTGATAGGGGCATTAAATTGATGCTAGCCCCCAAATTGCATAGGGCTTGCCCTTTGCAAATGCATCCAATCAAATAGGGAATGGTGAAAATTTTCGGGTCTTTCATCTTTGTTGGGATATTTTCTTGAATGATGGCATTACATTCTTATGTTAGTGCCACAATTTCACATTTGTATCTCTCTCTTTTTTGAGATGATGTCTTTCAAGAATTTCACATATGATGAAATTTTCTTCAACACCTAACTAATGGGATGTTGATGTGCAACTATTTCAATACATCTAGAAAGCGCTGAAATTGGCTCTCATTATTCTTTTCCTCAATCTATGTGGATATGGAGTTGGTTGCATCCCAGCTAATGCATTTAAAGTTAAAGTGTTTGTAGAGGAGTATCTACATTCATCTTCTTTGTTCTCACGTGTTGGCACTTGTGTTCTTAAAGTTTGTGGTTGTTTATTGTCAGGCTGTCGATCAGAAGAATTTCTATTTTCATCATTGGTTGGTCTGGTGGTTGAGTATCTCTTTTCAAGTTCTCCTTCATTAGTCTGCCACTTCTCAATGTCATCACGTGGCGTTGTTCTTTTCTTGAGCTCCCTATATGAGGAGGTACTTTAGTATTGCTAGGCAGAGCTTCTTGTGGCCCATTCTTTAATTCTTTAATAAGCTGCCCTACTGGAAGTTTAAGATTTTGAATCGATAATGCTTGGCTTTGCGAAAGTGCATCGTTATTCTGAATGCATTCTTTCAGTAGATTCTTCAGTGGTGAGGAGGAAGTAGATGGTTGTTATGATGAGCTTGGCATTCATTGGTGTCTGTTTTATCCTTGATGGAACCTAGGTGGTCTATCTCTATTCAATTTTGAATGCAGTAGTGTGGGTTTGTGTGTGACTGTTGATTTCTACCCCAAGAAAAATTTGGGTGGTTCCTTCAACTCGAATTGTAAGTGTTGGCACATTTGAAGAGAATGTGAATTGTTGCATATCATACAACTCGAATCATTTACCTAATTTACAGTGGTTACTTCACTGCCATTCCCAATGCCAACTTTAGTCATCGATATTAGTTGTAGTAGATTTGTCTTCAAATTCATTTGTGTTTGTAGTGATGCAATGGCATCATTTTGCAAATGAATTTTCATTTCTTCCTCGTTCGGTCGCTTTTGATCCATATTCACTATCTTTCCAATCTTGTTTCTTGATATGTGATCAAGGATATTCTTGGCTTCCGTACAGGTTTTATCCAATAGATCTTCTATGGTAGCAACATTTGCTATCATTTGTGATGCTTCATTCAAACCATCATAGAAGATCTCCATTTGCAGATAATCAGGTAGTCCATTATGTGGGTAGCTGCTCACTAATCTTTTAAGCACTGTCCATGCGTCACTCAAGGTTTTTCTCTCTCTTTGTTGAAAATTAGAGATTTCCTATCTTCTCTTTGCATTCTTCGTCAATGAAAAATATTTCTTCATAAACTTCTCTACAACTTGATCCTAGGTGGTGACTTCACCTGGTTCAAGTGAGTAAGGCCATTGCTTGGTTCATCATGAAGAGAGAATGGAAATAGGGAAAGCCTAATTTCTTTTGGAGTAATATTCAGGAGCACAAAGTTGTTGGGTTATAAGTCCTAAAACTCGCAGTTTATAAACTTTAAACATATTTTTATTTACAATAAAGATGTTATTGAGAGTATTTCAATAAAGTTGATATTAAATATATAAATTGCATTAATAGATTCATAAATCCAATAAACTGACGAACCCCTTAGCTATAACATGAATACTTAAACTTTGTGTAGAGACATAAAAGTAGATCAAATTTTAGTTTATAGCCAAAACAATCTATGAGTATATGGATAGGGTTGGGTACCTTACTCTGGGGACACTATGGATGCGACCTGCTTTGTATATTGATACAAATGATGTGATCCCAAAGTCATTCATGTGGATACATGCAAGTGGGGGCATCCTATGAAAAAGATATTTACATAAGACCAGACCACGAAATAGTCACATTTCTTTATAACGACCGTTTACTGCTAAAAATGACTATTTCAATTTGATGAGCTAAGGTAACTCAATCTCAATCCTAAACTAACTATGAACTCCTATTTACTCGGGATTATCATTTAATTTGCATGGGTGAGAGTGGCTCAACATCACCGCTCAATAAGTCTCCCATTTTAGGGTTAAGACTAAATAGATAGCTGGGGATTTAGTCCTGCAAGACGAAATTCACTCTTACCATTTTAAGGTTAGCAGATAGATTGTTCCCTTAAGTACTGACTCCTAGTCTAGAACAAAAGGGGTTCCACCCTCTCTATGGATGAGAGGGACTCGACTTATTGGTAGGACCATAAACCAATTGTTCATTAGAGGATCAGCGGAGAGTTAAGGAGCAAGATGTATTATAGAGGTAAAACGGTAACTTTGACTTAGCTATAAATACGAACAGCTTGTAAAGGATCAACTTATTAATTATCATTAAATTAAGTGAACAGAAATATATCTACAGTGGGGAGACTGCAACTACTGAGCTATAGTGGTGTGTCTCGGTAGTTAGCGAATATTGATTAATTCTATTTAAAGAGTTTAGCTATTTAACGTCGAATCATTGGAGCACATAATCTATAGGTTCATTAGGTCCATCTACTAGCTCGTTAAAGAAATAAACCTTACAATAACGTGTTGAGAGAATTTGAAATGTTCAAATTCGGTTTTGGGATTTGATTATTATATTCGTTATAATTAACATTTAATTCACGAATTAAACAATTTTGGAAAGTTGAATAAGATTTAAATATCAATTACATGAATAAAAGTTCAAGTTTGGATTAAGTTCAATTATTTATTAAATTAATTAATTATTTATAATAAAGTATTTTAAATATATTTTTATTTTGAAATTTGAAAATCGGAAATTAAGTTTTTATTTTTTAATTTAATTTGATTTTTATTTTAAAAAATTAAAAGGAAAAAATTATTTGAAAATTGGAAAGTGGTTTTTTCCATTTTTTTCCAATAAGCCTCCACCTAATCCACTAATTAGTGAAGTTTTGAGTGTCAAACTACCCTTCTATTCAGATTTACATGATTTAATTCTATAAATACATGGTTATTCATGCTGAATCGTAAGGCATGCAATCTGAAAATTAAAATAAAAATTCTGTCTTTTCCTCTTTACTGTAACTCCCAAAACCACACCAAATCTCTCTCAGTTTGGGTTTCACCATCCAATCTAAGGCCTGAGAATAGTAGAGATGATCTTTGTGGTATTCTACAACCTATTAGAAAGAAGAATTCAACTAGGATTTGCACCAATTGGAAGTTCTTCAAATGTTGTGTTCTTGAAACCTTTTTTACTGCTATTTTATAAACTTGCATGCAAATCCACTAAAATTAATATAATTAGAGTATTTAAGATCCTAATAGCTTCCATGTGTTGATTGTCAACTACATCAATTGGTATCAATGCATGATTTTAGCATTCAATTTATGTTAATTTTAGCTTGGTGAGTGTTTTTCATGAATTGCATGAAATGGGTTCTGAAATGGATATATTATGATTTTGGCATTAGATTTCTCTTCAATTATGAAATAGTTTTTGTAATTGGCTCTTTGTTTATGGGTCTTAATATGTGATTAAGTGTCTGTAAATTTAATAGAGTCAATAGAGTTGTAATTAGATTGTATTTGAAGAAGTATCGATGCATCGTCAGCAATAGGTGAAGCTACTGTCTTACAGTGTTGCAATGTTGCCCTTGGAGCATTGCAACACTGTTCTTTAGCCAGCCCAGGTCAGAACAAAAATCCCATGGTGTTGCAATGCTAGGATGAATCGTTGCAACGTTGTTCATCCCAGCCCAAAAGACATACGCGTCAACGAATCGACGGTTCAACAGAATCGGTTATGCCGGTTCGAGTCTTGGAGGTCCGGTTCAACCTGCTTCAGACCAGTTCAACCCAAATTTCTTCCATGAAGGTCCAGTTAAGGTGGTTCGGAGCCAGTTCGGGCTGTTCAATACTTGTATTGAATTATTTTATAATAATTTTAGGCTTTTTCTTGCTTAGAATGCCAAAACCAGCCCATTTCAGTGTATGTTTAATTATTTATGCATTTTGAATGTATGTTTAATTAAATTAAATCTTGTATATACATAAAGTATGCCATGTAGATTTAAAATCCCACCATAGGAAGCATATTTCATGCATTGAAAGTATGTTATAAGATGTTATAGTATATAGTATACATGATTTAGGATTTCATATATTTAATATAAGTTAATATATTAAATTATGAAATGTTTGATGTATGTTATAGTATGTTTATAGTTTTATAATGTGTTATAAGATGAATTAGATATTTAAATTCTATAACAAAGATAAGATGCATGCTCACCTAGACTTAACGAATAACAACTTGTTCTAATAGTTAAAATAGGTCGTTATCTTGTAAAACCTTGGTTACTAACTCAACCGGTCTATAATCTTGTCTAAGGTTGGAGGTACTTAAGTTGACGGTTTATGGAACACTTGCTACTTGGGGTTATAACCAAATTATTAAGCCTTGTTAACCTGGATTTATGAGCATGCGTGACAGGATAATAAAATGGTTTTATCTTTTTGACATCGTAGGTTAAATCCAAAAATAATTGTTATACTTGGATAATCACCTAGACTTTGTTGGGTTTTATGTCCCAAAACTCGTGGTTTGTAAACAATAAACTTATTCTGAAAAGTCAATAAAGTTGTTATTGAACATATGAATTGCTTATTTCGTCTTAGAAATAAATCCAATAACTAAAAGATCCATGATTATTACATGAGTACTTGAACTTTATGTAGAGTCATAAAAGTGGATTAGGTTCGAGTAAATAGTCAAAATGATCTATATTATGTGAATAAGGTTGGGTGCTTTATTCTAGTAACACTATTGAATGCGACTCACTCTGTCGTTGTTACAAAAAGTTGTAAAGTGCTACAGATGAAGTGATCCTAATTCGTACATGTAATGACATGAGGACTGGGGGCGTCCTATGCAGTGAGTTTGAATAAGACCAGTCTACGAAATAAGTCACTCTTACTTTATAACACTGTTTACTATTTAATACTGACTATTTCAAAGCGATGACCTAGGTAACTTGATCTTAATGTTGAGCTAAATATGAACTCCTGTTTATTTGGGATTATCCTTAGATTTTCATAGGTAAATGTTGGCTTAACAACGCCGGCTTAATAAACCTCTCAATTCAGGGGTAAGACTGGGTAGATAGCTGGGGACATAGGATGCAAGATGGAATTTACTCCTACCCACTTTTAGGGATAGTAGAGAGGTTGTTCCATTATGTGGTGACTCCAGGTCTTGAACAAGGGGCCCCACCCTCTCATTGGCCCGAGAGGGACTTGGTTTGATGTTCGGATCACAAACCAATTGTTTATTAGAGGATCAGTGGAACTAAAGGAACAAGAGGTAATCTCGGGAGTAAAACGACCATTTGACCCAACCATTATTACGAATAACCTGTGAAGGGTTAACTTACTAATCATATTTATATCGAGTGGACACAATATATCTACAGTGAGGGGAGTGCAACTCTAGGCTTTAGTCGAGTGACCCAGTAGTTAAAGAATGAGGGTTAATTCGGTGTAAAGAGTTTAACCAATTAATCTCGGATCGTTGGAGCCCATGATTTGTAGGTCCACGAGGTCCTTCTACTAGCTCACAAATAGATTAGCCTTAGAGTAGCGTGATAAGTTGATTTGAAACGTCTGAATTAAAATTAAGGGAATTATTAATTATATGTGATATAATTACGCGTTTAATTTTAGAAATAAATGAAATTGGAGAATCAATTAACATTTAAATATGATTTAAATATTAAATTCATGAATAGTTTCATGATGGTGGAATTAGAGTTAAATTAATTTAATATTTGATATTAAATTAAATGAATTAATTAAATTGTTTAATTAATTATTAATTATTAATTATTAATTTTCTTAGATACTAATTATTGAATTAATTTTGTACAAAATTAATAAAATTTCATTTTTGAAAAGAAAATTAATTTTGAAAATCAAAATGGAAAAAGAAATGGAAAATGAAAAATCGCAAAAATAGGATTTTTCCACTTTCCATCCAAGAAGCTTACACACATTCCACCATAATTTTCAATCATTAATACATGCATGAGCTACAATTTATGTAGCAATTGTTCTTGCATGATTGTCATGTAGAATTATGCATGCAAAAGGGTTGATTTTGGCTGAAAATCTATCTTGAAGAAATGTTCTTCACAAGTCTAAAAACCAGAAACCTCTCCTCTCATTTTTCCTTAATTCAAGCTTATTTTGAGTCCCACAACTCAACCCAAGGTACCAAAAGGATAGTAGGGAAGGCCTTGTGGTGGTTCACAAGCTGATTTGGAGAAGATTTGTAGTTGGAATCGTGATTCAAGTGTTTCTTCAAAGGTATGAAATCCTCTTGTTAGTTTATGCGCATGCTTAATTCAAAGCCAAAATTAATGAATTAGAATGCTTAATGATCCATTTTTCTTCTGCTGCATATTTTCTAACTCTAACAATTGGTATCAGAGCATCATTTAAGCATTCAATTTGGTTTAATTTTGGCTTGATGGGTGTTTTTTCATGAGAAATATGAAAATGGTGAACTGATATGAATTTCTGAGATTTGGCATTAAATTCTCTTTGATTCCTTTGTTAAATTTGTAATTGGCTCTTGATTGATGAGCTTATATGTGTGCTCAAGAGTTTGTAATTTATTTGGAGTCATTAGAGTTGAAATTAAGATGTAATTGAAGAAAAAAGTGAAGAAGGTCGAGCTGCTGCAAATTCCAATGGAGCTTCTGTCCAGGTAGTGTTGCAATGCTACTCTTGAGCATAGCAATGCTGCTCATGTTGCTACCCAGATGTTGAAGAATGCCCGCAGCGTTGCAACGTTGGGGTGAAAGTGTTGCAACGCTGCTCACCCCAGCCCAGGATACACACTTCAACCCAAATCGGCGGTTCAGTTGAACCAGTCCAGCTGGTTCGGGCCAGGTAGATTCGGTTTGACCTAATTCAGTCCGGTTCAGCCATTTTTGAAAGTTTGGAGGTTCGATTCGAGTGGTTCGATTCCAATTTGGGGCTGTTCGAGTGGTCCATAAGTGTTTTGGAGTCAGTTCTTGTTGTTTTTTTATAATAGTTAGGCCTTTGTTTGCTTGAAAATGCCAAAACTAAAACTATATCAGTATGTGTTTAATTATTTATACATGTGATGTATGTTATAATTAAATAAATCTTGTATGTGCATAAAGTATGCCATGTGGATTTAAAATCCCACCATAGGAAGCATGTTACATGGATTGAAAGTATGTTATAAAGTGTTATAATATATATGTTGGGGTTGATGCCCTAAAGTCTCGTGTCCTGTAGTTTGTAAACAGTTTGTACGAATGCTTGTGATGTATAATATATGATATTTACTTCACTTCTTGATTTTGCTCATCTGAGTGTTTTACTTGCTTTACCACAAACCAATAAACTAAAATTCCTGGTTATTTTTATGTAACTTAAGCATGTATGTGGTGACATACAAGTGGATCATGTCTTAAGTGATAACCAAAATGGTATATAGTATATGGATATAGGAGGGAAACCTTATCCTGGTAACACTATAGATGTGGCCCACTTTTTGGAATAGTTACAAGTGTTGTGACTTGTCACAGATGGTCTGATCCTGATCATTCATGTAAGGGACATGCGAGCAAAGGCGTCTCGTTATATAACATCGTTCATGACAGAGACTTCACTTTACTAGGATGACCATAGGTAACATGACCTCAATCCTGAGTGAGTTAGGAACTTTTGCCGTTGAGAGCGGTCCTTTGATTTGCATGGGTGCGAGTGGCCAGGCCACCGACTCAAACCTACCACTTTAGGGATTCGTCTGATTTGGGAGCTAGGAACTCAACTACACAAGATGGAATTCACTCATTACACGAAGCAGGGGTAAGTAGATAGATAGCTCCCTTAAGGACTGATTCCAAGGCTTGAACGATGTGGTGGCCCGAGAGGTGTTCACACATAGTTGGACTATGTTGTATTGTTTATTAGAGGGATCAGTGGTACTTAAGAACTGAGATGTAACTACAGGGGCAAAACGGTAAATTGGCCCAGCTGTACTTACGAGCATCTGTGAAGGGTTATCGTACTCATGATTGGTTATATCCGATGGACATAGAAATATATCTGTGGTAAGAAGAGTTCAGTTGTCGGTCTTTAGTGGAATGTCTAGCAGTTAACGAATGGTGGATCTCGTTGCTAAAGAGTTTAGTCAGCTATTCACGTATCGTTGGAGCTTCGAGCCATAGATCCATAAGGTCCCCTTGGTGGCTTGGATAAAAGTTGAGAATCAGTTTTTGGGTCAGTTTGAAATGTTCGAATTGACAAGAGGGAGTTCGATTATATATGATATAATTGGACTAGTTAATTATATATGATATGATGGACTAAATGTATGAGATACATTATTTTGGAGGAAATTGGATATAAATATGATTTATATCAAGTAGAGGAGAAAACATTATAGTTGATATATGATATCAAACTATAGGTTAAGAATATAATATGATTATATTCATTATTTTATTAATTAAGCGGTTATGACATAATTGGCCGCTTAGTGTTGAATTCAGTTCTAGTAACTGAAGAATAAAATGAAAATTGTTTTCATTTTTGTAAGATATACACTAGTTTGCTCACGGTGTGAAAGACTTGCATCGCTTAGTGTTGAGAGCCTATACGATAGAGCCCACTTTCTAAACGATTGCACACCTGCGTAACTAAACAATCGACCGCAATTTCTTAAACGATTGCTTACCTTTGCTAGAAGATCGCTTAGCGTGCCGAGCGTAAATAAACGACCGCTTACCATTTGATAGACGATCGCTTAGCTATACCTACACGATTGTGTACCCTGCTCTAAACGATCAAGCACACCCGACTATATGATAGTCTTCCCTTTTCTCCCACTTGCTTGTTCATAGTACACGATCACTTTTCCTCCTCCCCTCTACCAATTCCATGAAAGTCCACCCTTTGGATTCTCACTCTGAGAATACTGAGGGCTTCAAGTGGTGGTGTCGTCTCCGGTTGCTTGTTGTTCATGTGTTGCTAATCGTGTAAACGACCTTGATGGTGCTAGGCGATTGCTTGCTGAACGAGAAAGAATGAGAGGAGTTCGCTCACGTTGGACTGAGTTATTGTGAAGACAGTCTTCGACTGGTAAGTCTCTCGGTCTTTTGTATTTATCTTTTAAAGCATGCCAGTAATTAGTGTTTTCAATGCATATCTGTATGTTAGAATGTCTGTGTAGAAATTCTGTCACAATGAAATCGGAAAGATCCGCTTCCACTCATAGGCACTCTTGTATAAGAGTTCTTTTAATATAGTATACATGTTTAGGGTTTCTTTTATTTAATATAAGTGTTATATTAAATATTGAATGTCTTTGATGTATGTTGTGGATGTTTAGCATGTCTAAAATTTTGTAAGTTGTTATAAAATTGGGTTAGACATTTAAAATCCATAACAAACTACAGCTGCATGCTCATGTAGGTTAATCACCTGTTCTAAAACTAGGGTTACAAACTCAACCGGTATATAATCATGTCTAAGGCTGGAGGTATTTAAGTTGATGGTCTACGGAACACCTCCTACCTGGGGATTATGGCCGAATAATTGAACGTTGTTAACTGGTTTTAATATTTATAGCCTATAGTTTTAATATTGCATCACATACAATATAAACTATAGTTCTTTTTCTCTATTTTAAGGTATTTAATATAAATCATATTTATATTAAATTAACAACTATTTGAACCTAATTCAAATATTTATTCCTCCAATCAATGTATCAAATACATTATATCAATTATATCATATATAATTGAATTAATTTAATTATATCATATATAATTAAATTCTTATCATTTTGAACAATTCAAATTAACCCAGAAACTTGTTCTCAACAAAATCTTTTTGAGTTACCAAGGAGATCTTATGGACCTATAGCTTGAAGCTCCAACGGTACTTGAATAATTAATCAAACTTTTTAATTACATTATTCACCATCTGTTAACTGTCGGGCACTCCACTAAAGACCGATAGTTGCACTCTTCACACTACAGATAATTTCTGTGTCCATTGGATATAACCTATCAACAGTGCGATGACCCTTCACAAATTGCTCGTAAGTACAATTGGGCCAAAATACCATGTTCTTCTGTAGTTACATCTAACTTCTTAAGTACCACTGATTTCTCTAATGAACAACTAGTCATAGTCTCACTATGACCAAGTCCTCTCGGACCAAGAGAGAGTGTGGTCACTATGTTCAAGACTTGGAATCAGCCTTTAAGGGAGCAATTTATCTACTTGCCCCTACATCAGGGAAGGAGTGAATTCCATATTGTGTAGCTGAGTTTTCAGCTCCCCAATCAGACGAATCCCCAAAATAGGTGGCTTGTTGAGTTGGCAATCTGACCACTCTCACCCATACAAATCAAAGGACCGCCTTCATGAGCAAGAGTTCACAACTCACTTAGGATTCAGGTCATGTCACCTAGGGTCATCCTAGTGAAATGTATATCTTTATTATTAACGGTGTTATATAGATGGACTAATCATTTCGTGGTCTGATATTATACAAATTTTTTGTATAGGATGCCTCGCTCGCCCTACATGAATGATCAAGCCCAGATCATTTGTAGCACTTTACAACATTTGTAACACCTATAAAGTGGGCCATATCCATAGTATCACTAGGATAAGGTACCCAACCTTATCCATCTGCTATAGACCATTTAGGTTAACATTTAAACAAGATCCACCTGTATGTCTCTACATACTTGTTTAAATTACATAAAATAACCTCGGATCTTAGTTTATTGGATCGAGTATATGCTTACAAAATAACACTTACTAATAATAATATATTTATATAGAGTTTACAAACTACGAGATTACAAGGAGATTGAGGAAACCATTCCCAACAATAGTATCGTTCCAAAAAATAATCTTGGGTACATTATTACCTTGCCAAAACTTAATTGGGATTAAAAAGTAATTCACTGATAAAATTTGATTATATTTTTCAGAATGACGAGTTTTTTAGTACAATTGTTGGCATTTGATAAACTTATTGGGGATAATTATGCCACATGGAAATCAAACCTTAATACTATACTGGTGATAGATGATCTACAATTCATTTTAACAGAGGAGTGTCCTCCTGTTCCTGGCTCAAATGAAAATCAA
This sequence comes from Benincasa hispida, assembly GCF_009727055.1. Lineage (NCBI taxonomy): Eukaryota > Viridiplantae > Streptophyta > Magnoliopsida > Cucurbitales > Cucurbitaceae > Benincasa > Benincasa hispida. Next base: position 469,294 of record NW_024064779.1, on the reverse strand, counting down.
AATGTTCGGGATGCATACGACAGATGGATCAGGGCTAATGAGAAAGCCCGTGCCTATATTCTTGCCAGCATATCTAATGTCTTGGCAAAGAAACACGATAGCATGGGTACTGCTAGGCGGATCATGGAGTCTTTCTGAGGCATAATGCTATTAAATATGTTTACAACTGCCGTATGAAAGAAGGAGTCTCTGTTAGAGAACATGTCCTTGATATGATGGTCCATTTCAACGTAGCAAAAGTAAATGGTGTTGTCGCTGATGAGAAGAGTCAAGTTGGTTTTATAGAATCTCTTTCGAAGTGTTTTTTTGCAGTTCTGTACGAATGCACTGATGAATAAAATAGAGCATAACTTTACTCAATGAGCTACAGGCCTACCAGACCATGATGAGAGCTAAAGGTCTGCAACCATAGGTAAATGTTACCACCGTAAAGAAGAGAGGAACGTCCATTAAAATGCCTGATATTGCTTATTCTTCAAAGAATAAGAGTATTCTATTCAAGAAGAACAAGGGGAAAGGGAAGAAGAAACCTACTGGTAGAAGAGGCAAGGCTAATGCTATAGATAAAGGAAAATGTTTCCACTACAACGAAGAAGGGCACTGGAAGAGAAACTACCATCAATACCTTGTAGAGAAAAGAGTTGAGAAAGCAAAACAGGGAAACTAGTTCCTGAGGATTGGTTGCTGTACTTCAGTTGACCAGTGGGAGATGTTGCAGTTGCTGTCAATAGATAATCTTATCTACTTTTTATTATTGTAATGAAAGTTAGTTTATCTTGTTGTAAAGAACAAATTGTATAATCTTTTTGTTGTAAATGAAATGTTCATTACTAAAAGTTATGTTTGTTCTATTGCAAAGCAACTTATGTTAGAACCAACCTAGTTAAAGGCTATTTGCAAATATTTAGATATTTAAAACAGCTAGAAATCACTAAAGGCAAATAGTTATTTAACCTAGGTGATAAGTTTAGAATACTTGAAAAGTTCAAAGTGTACAAAACTTGTTAGGTAAAATAAAACCCAAATACTTCGATTGGATCAAAGTATGGAAAGTTTGAAATTTCTAGGACTATTTGATAGAACATGAAATCTAGTGAAAACTTTCTACACCTAGTTGCCTCAATTTAAATATTAAGTTCATGAATAGGGATACATGGTGGTGGAATTAGTGTTAAATTAATTTAATATTTGATATTAAATTACTTGAATTAATTAAATTTTTAATTAATTATTAATTTCATTAGATAAACTAATTATTGAATTAATTTGGTAAAATTAATAAATTTTCATTCTTGAAAAGAAAATTTATTTTGGAAAAGAAATGGAAAATGAAAATTCCTAGAAGTGGGATTTTTCCACTTTCCAACCAAGAAGCTTACACACATTCTACCATAATTTTCAGTCATTAGTCCAAGTATAAGTTGCAATTCATGCAGGAATTGTTCTTGCATGATTTTCATACAATATATACTGAAGAATCTGAGTGGAATTATGCATGCAAAAGGGTTGATTTTGGCTAAAAATCTGTCTTGAAGAAGTGTTCTTCACAAGTCTAAAAACTAGAAACCTTTCCTCTCATTTTTCCTTAATTCAAGCTTATTTTGAGTCCCACAACTCAATCCAAGGAACCAAGAGGATAGTAGGGAAGGCCTTGTGGTGGTTTACAAGCTGATTTGAAGAAGATTTGCAGTTGGAATCGTGATTCAAATGTTTCTTCAAAGGTATGTCATGAAACCCTCTTGTTAGTTTATGAGCATGCTTAATTCAAAGCCAAAATTAATGAATTAGAATGCTTAATTATCCGTTTTTCTTCCACTGCATGTTTTCTAACTCTAACAAACTTAAGATGTTTTAGCTAGCATACACCTAAGTAAATAAATATACCCAATCCATTAGAACACTTCAGTAGAAGATTAACATTCTATAAGATATTTTATTTTTATCTCCCACGTTTTTAAGAGCTCATATTGTGAGATGAATGCTCGGCTTCGTGTCACTTTTACCGTGACTGCTCTATTCGAAAAGTGTTCACATGGGTCAATAACAAGGTGAATAGGGGAAGATTGTTCATAGTAAGTTGGTGAAGGAAATGTGACAACATATCCTATGGTCTCTTGCATTAGTTTGAACTGTGAAATTCTTATGTTGTGTCTGTTGTTGTTTTTAGGTGGCATTAGCTAGTCATTTTTTAGTGATTATCCCCTTGGAGGGTTATAACATAGGATTCAGAACAACTCAAACTTAAAAAATGAATAGGATTTTCTTAGTTCTATTTTCAGCATTGTCTTTCATTTCAGGGGCTTTTTGATACCGTTCTAAGTAAATCTAAAAATGGAGGGTCACACTAACAAGAATTATTAAGTCTTCGTAAAGTTTTTGACTGAAAATGGTAACTAAATAACTAAAGGAATAAAGCGTTATTCTAGAATTAGTTTTTAGTCAAGAATGTCTTGCTTTAGAGAAGGAGTATTTGATTGCCCCTCGGTAGCATCTATTCTAACTCAATATAATATCGCTGGAAATAAATAATGAAATATGGTTATATTATTACTTTTGTTAAAATAAAATTGGATTTAGATGTGATTTCCTAAATAGAATTTGTTTATATTTCAGCATGTCGAATTCAATTATCCAACTTTTAGCTTCCGAAAAATTTAACGGTGGGGCTTATTCCAACTAGAAATGAAACATCAACAGGATACTAGTTGTAGATGATTTAAGGTTCATTTTAATGGAGGAGCGTCCTCCAATTCCTAGCTCTACAATAAACCAAAATGTTCGAGATGCATATGAAAGGTGGGCTAGTGCTAATGAAAAAGCTCGAGCATACATCTTAGGTAGCATATCTGATATGTTAACTAAGAAGCATGAGATCATGGTCATCGCTAAAGAGATTATGGAGTTGTTACAAATGATGTTGGACAACCGTCCTCATTTGTACAACATGATGTTATTAAATAGGTTTACAATTCTCACATGAAGGAAGGGACCTTTGTTAGAGAACATGTTCTGGACATGATGGTTCACTTCAACATCGCAGAAGCAAATAGGTCCATCATAGATGAAAAGAGCCAAGTTAGTTTTATTAGGGAATCTCTTCCGAAGAGTTTTCTAACATTTCACACAAATATTGGGATGAATAAAATAGAATATAATCTTACTACTCTTTTCAATGAGCTACATACTTACCAATCCTTGATGAAAAATAAGAATCAAGAAGGGGAAGCAAATGTTGTTACCCAAAGAAAATTCAAGAAGGGATTGTCGTCTGAGATGAAACCTTCTGATAAGAAGTCTGGACCTTCAAAGGATAAGAGTATCCAAATGAAGAAGATAAGAAAAGGGAAAAAGAAGACTCATGCAAAGAATAGCAAGACGAAAGTTGCAAAAGAAAAATGTTTCCATTACAATAAGGATCGACATTGGAATACAAATTGCCCTAAATATCTTGCTGAAAAGGAAAACCAAAGTAAATTTGATTTACTTGTAATTGAAACATGCTTAGTGAAAAGTTCTCATTTGACCAGGATACTAGATTTAGGCACCGCTAACCATATTTGCACTTTCTTTCAGGAAACTAGTTCCTGGAGATAGTTGACAGAGAATGAGATGACTTTCAAGGTGAGAACAGGTGAAGTCATTTCGGCTCGTGTAGTGGGAGATTTGAAGTTATTTTTTGGAGATGCCTACATTTTGTTGGAAAATGTATATTATGTACCAGACATGAAAAGAAATTTAATTTCAATCTCCTATTTATTAAAACATATGTATAAAGTTTCTTCTGATATCAATGAAGCGTTAACTAGTTTAAAAGGTGTTCAAATATGTTATGCTAAACTTGAAAATAACTTATATATGTTAAAACAAACTGAGGCAAAAACTATTTTAAATATAGCGATGTTTAAAACAGCTGAAACTCAAAATAAAAAACGAAAAATTTCTCTTAACGCCTATCTTTGGAACTTAAGACTTGGACACATAAATCTCAATGGGATTGAGAGATTAGTAAAGAATGGACTTCTAAATCAATCAGAAGAAAATTCCCCACCTCCGTGTGAATCATGTCTTTAGGGTAAAATGACTAATAGTTCTTTTACAGGAAAAGGTCTAAGAGGCAAAGAACCTCTAAAGCTTTTGCACTCAAATCTTCGTGGTCTGATGAATATTGGAGCTCAAGGAGGTTCTGAATATTTCATCAATTTTATTAATGACTATTCGAGATATGGTTATGTTTACCTAATGCGTCATAAGTCTGAAATCTTGAAAAGATCAAAGAGTACAAGGCAAAGGTTGAGAACTTATTAGGTAAAAAGATTAAAGCACTTCGATTAGATCGAGGTGATGAGTATATGGATTTAAAATTCCACAACTATTTGGTAGAACATGGAATTCAATCACAACTTACTGCAACTATTACACCACAACAAAATGGTGTAGCAGAAAGGAGAAACAAAATCCTGTTAGACATGGTTTGTTTGATGATGAGTTACAACCAATTACCTCAATCTTTTTGGGGATATGCAGTATAAACTGTCGTATTTATTTTGAACATGGTTCCCTAAAAAAGTGTTTCAGAAATACCATACCAGTTATGGAGTAGGCGTAAAGGTAGTTTACATCACTTCAGGATTTAGGGATGCCCAACATATATATTGGTGCAAAACCCAAATAAATTGGAACGACATTCTAAAGTATGCCTATTTGTAGGATATCCCAAAGAAACAAAATGTGGTTTGTTTTATGATCCTCAAGATAATAAAGTGCTTGTATCGAAAAACGTTACATTATTAGAGGAATACCACATAAAAAATCACCAACCTCGTAGTAAACTAGTATTGAATGAGATGTTCAGAGAAACTGCAGAAAAATCAACAAAAGTAATTGATCAGGTTGGTTCTTCAACAAGAGTTATTGATGAAACTGGTCTGTCCCATCCTTTTCAATAACTGGGAATACCTGGACTTAATGGGAGTGTTGTTCAACAGCCTAACTGGTATATGGGTTTAACAGAAACTCAGGTCGTCATACCTGATAATGGCTTAGAGGATCTATTAACCTTTAAACAAGCAATGAAGGATGTAGATAGAGACCGATGGATAAAAGTCATGAACTTTGAAATGGAGTCTATGTATTTCAATTCAATTTGAGAACTTGTAGATCAATAAGATGGGATAAAAACTATTGGATATAAATGGATCTAAAGAGAAAACGAGACGAAGCTAGTAAGGTACAGACCTATAAAGCCAGACTCGTGGCAAAAGGATTTACCTAAAAAGAGGGGGTAGACTATGAAGAAACCTTATCTCCTATTGTCATGATCAAGTCTATTAGAATACTTTTATCCATTTTCGCCTTTTATAATTATAAAATATGGCAAATGGATGTCAGGACAACCTTTTTGAATGGCAATCTTGAAGAAAGTATCTACATGTCTCAACTAGAAGGGTTCATTGAATAGGGTCAAGAGCAAAAAGCTTGCAAGCACAAAAGATCCATTTATGGGTTAAAACAAGCATCTCGATCTTGGAATATAAGATTTGATACTATGATCAAATTGTTGGGTTGGGTGTCTTAAAACTCGCAGCTTGTAAAGTTAAACATATTCTATTATCAATAAAGATGTTATTCAACATTTCTTCAGTAAAGTTGTTATTGAATTTATTAATTGCATTCATCAAGTCAAAATCCAATAAACTAAGATTCATGGCTATTATATGAATACTTGAACTTTATGTAGAGACGTAAAGATGGATCAAGTTCGAGTAAATAGCCAAAATGGTTTATAGTATATGATTGATGTTGGGTACCTTATTCTGGTAACACTATTGGATGTGGCCTACTCTGTAGCTATTACAAGTTGTTGTAAAGATACTACAAATGAAGTGATCCAAATTCGTTGATGTATTGACATGAGGAGTGGAGGCACCATATGCAATAGGTTTGCATAAGATCGGACCAAGAAATAAGTCACTCTTACTTTATAACGCTGTTTACTGTTTAAGACTGACTATTCGATTAGATGACCTAGGTAACTCGGTATTAATCCTCAGCTAACTATGAACTCCTGTTTATCTGGGATTATCCTTAGATTTACAAGGGTGAGGGTTGGTTCAACAACGTCGGCTCAATAAGCCTCCCATTTCAGGGGTAAGACCAGGTAGATAGCTGGAGACATAGGATACAAGATGGAATTCACGCCTACCCGATTTAGGGATAGGAGAAAGGTTGTTCTCTAAAGTACTGCATCGAGTTCTTGAACAAAGGGCCTCACCCTCTCACTAGCCCAAGAGGGATTTGGTTTAGTGATTAGATCATAAACCAATTGTTCATTAGAGGATCAATTGGAACTTGAGGAACAAGACGTAATATCGAGGGTAAAACAACATATTGACCCAATCGTTATTACAAACAACCTGTGAAGGATCGACTTACTGGTTATGGTTATATCATGTGGACACAAATATATTTACAGTAAGGGGAGTGCAACTATCGAGCTATAGTGGTGTGACTCGATAGTTAATGAATACTAATTAATTCGGTCTAAAGAGTTTTAGCCAATTAATCTTAATCTTTGGAGCTCATGATCTATAGGTCCATAAGGTCCCTCTACTAGCTCGTAAAACATGAACACCTTGAATTAATAAATTGAGTGAATTTGGAATGATATCAATTTGAATTGTTCAAATTGAATTTCAAATTGAAATTAGGGTTTGAATTTGAATATGTTCAAATTTGAATTACGGTTTATATAATTATATATGATATAATTAACGTTTAGTTTATTGAAATTAAATGAAATTGGAGAGTTTATAGTATTTAGATATTGATTTAAATATTAATTGCATGAATAGGATTCATGTTTAAAATTAGGTGCACGATTAATTTAATATTTGATATTAAATTAATTAATTGATTAATGAAATATGTTTAATTAATTATAAATTCAAATTAATTCCAATTTTAATTCAATTTGAGAAATTGGATTTTTATTTAATTAAATTATGGATTTATTAAATCAGGTTTTAATTAATTAGAATTAATTAAAAGAAATTGGAAATTTAAGAAATTTTGGAAAAATTGGAGAAAGTGGGGTTTTCCCACTTTCACCTCCATGCATGAGGTGTTCTTCATGCAATATCACACATCAATTTCCATTTGAGTCTGATCAAGGTTCTGGCATTCGTGGCTGATGAAGTGCTTGCATGTTGAAGGGGGGTAAAACATTCAGAATTGAAGCGGAAGGGGGAGTGCTTTTTGCTGAGAAATGAGTTTCTAAACTCATATTCTTCTTCCTCTCAAACCCAGAAAAATTACTTCAAAAAGTTCACTCAAATCTGAGTTTCACCTCTCAAATTCAAGGCTGAGAATAGTAGAGAATACCTCTTGGTGGTTCATGGTTGATTTGGAGATTAATTGGAGTAAAGATCAGCTTAGAATCGGGAGAATTCATCAGAGGTATGAAACTTAAAACCCTTTTGTGTATTTTCTGAAAATAACATGCATTAGAACTCATAATAAATGTAATTAGAGTGCTTATTGATTTTGTTTCCTTCCGTTGCATGCTTGTGTATTCCATCACAAATCTTATGGCTTTGAACAAAATGTTGACAAACCTTGTGTTTACAAGAAAATTGTCAATAAATCTATAGCTTTTCTGATACTATAAGTTGATGATATCCTACTCATTGGGAATGAGATAGGATTCCTTGCTGACGTCAAGAGATGGCTGGCATCACAATTTCAAATGAAAGATTTAGGAGATGCATAGTATGTTCTTGGTATCCAAATAGTTCAGAATCACAAGAACATAACGCTAGCTCTATCTCAAGGCTCTTATATAGACAAGATGTTGTCTAGATATAAAATGAAAAATTCCAAAAGAGGTTTATTATCTTTTAGACATAGAATTCATTTGTATAAAGAATAGATCCTTAGACACCTCAAGAAGTTGAGAAAATGAAAAAATTTCCATATGCATCAGTAGTAGGGATTTGATGTATGTCATGTTGTGTACACATCCAGACATATGCTATGCAATTGGAATAGTAAGTAAGTTTCATTTTAGTCCTAGATGTTGGGTTTTATGTCCTAAAACTCGTGGTTTGTAAACATTAGAACTTATTCTAAGAATTCGATAAAGTTGTTGTTGAATATATTGTTTTTTAGAAATCTAATAAACCTAAGTCTCTTAACTATTATATGAGTACTTGAACTTTATGTGGAGACATATAAGTGGATCAGGTTCGAGTAAATAGTCAAAATGATCTATAGTATATAAATAAGGTTGGGTACCTTATTCTGGTAACACTATTGGATGCGGCCTACTTTATAGTTGTTACAAATTGTTGTAAAGTGCTATATACGAAGTGATCCTAATTCGTGCATGTTGAGACATGAGAAGTGGGGGTGTCCTGTGCAAATGAGTTTCGTGCAAGATCAGACCACGAAACCTGTCATTCTTACTTTATATTGTTGTTTATTGTTTAAGACTGACTATTTCAAGGCGATGACCTAGGTAACTTAACCTTAATCCTGAGCTAACTATGAACTCCTATTTGTTCGGGATTATCCTTTGATTTGCAAACGGTGAAAGTAGACCAATTGTCTCTACTCAATAAGCTTACCATTTTGGGGATAAGACAAGATGAATAGCTGGGAACATAGGGTGCAAGAGGGAATTCACTCCTACTCGATTAGGGTTAGTAGAGAGGTTGTTCCCTTCAGGTGCTGATTCTGGGTCTTGAACAAGAGGCCTTACCCTCTCATTGGCCTAAGAGGGATTCGATTTGTTGATTGGATCACAAATTAATTGTTCATTAGGGGATTAGTGGAACTTAAGAAACAAGAGGTTATTTCGAGGGTAAAACAGAGATTTAACCTAGCCGTTATTACGAGAAACCTGTGAAGGGTTAACTTACTAATCATGGTTATATCGAGTGGACATAATATATCTACAGTGAGGGTAGTTCAGCTATGGGCTTTAGTGGAATCCCCCATTAGTTAACAGGTGGGGGTTAGATCGTTCTAATGAGTTTAGCCAATTAATCTCGGATAATTAGAGCCCATGATCTGTAGGTCTGCAAGGTCCCCCTACTAGCTCGTAAATGGGTAAGCTTTAGGGTAGCTTGAGAAATTAATTTTGAAACGTTCAAATTAAACGGAACAAGAGAATAAATATTTAAATATGATTTAATATATGAAGATGATTATTGTGCAAAATCTAATTTAATATTTGATATTAAATTAATTAATTTTTTAAATTAATTTGTGAAATTAATTTAAGAAAATTAATTTTTGAATTAAAATGATTTAAAAGTCGTTTTGTGTTTTAAAATGGTAAAACAATTTGCATGGTTGCACAAAATGGAAAATAGATTTTCTCCATTACCATCATCTTTATGCTCACACAAAAACCATTATCTTCTCTACTTTGATTCTCCAAGTATGAGTTGCAAGCCATGCACTCCATCACTTTGCATGTTCATCTAAATATATAAAGAAGACTGGAGTTGTTGGAAAAAAAAAGGGATACAAAATTTTGGGAGAAAAATTACGGTGAAGAAGAAGTTGTCTAGAATGCTTATGTATTACTGCTGTGAGCTTTTCTTGTTTCTTAACATCTTCAAACTGTTTTTTAGTCCCACAACTTTTCCTAGAGCTCCAAGAGCATAGTAGAGAAGGCTTTGAGGTGGTTCACGTTGATATCAAGTGAAGACAGCAGCGGAACAGGCGTTTTTCTTGGAGAGTTCATCAAAGGTATGTTCTGAAAACCCATTTTTTATGAAGAGCATGCTTTAGTTTTTGCCAAAATTAGTGAATTAGAATGCTTATAGATCCTTGATACTTCTGCTGCATGTTGTTTAACTCTTACACTAGATATAGTCATTGGACTGTCGTTAAGAACATCCTCAAGTATCCTTGGAGAACGAAGGATTATATGCTCGTGTATGGCTCTAAGAATTTTATTCTTACTGGATACACTGATTCTGATATTCAGACCGATATGGATTTTAGGAAATCAACTTCGGGATCAGTATTCAATTTAAGTTGAGGAGCTATAGCCTGGAGGAGTATAAAGCAAGGTTGTATTGCTGACTCCACCATGGAAGTGGTTCGGGAGATATTACAAGTCTGGAGGAGTATGAAGCACATCAAGCACAAGTACCATCTCATCCAGGAGATATTACATCGAGGAGACATGACCGTCACGCAAATAGCCTCAGAAGACAATTTAGCTGATCCATTTATAAAGGCCCTCACGGCTAAAGCGTTTGACGGTCATCTAGTCGGACTAGGACTAGGAGCTTCATAAATCTAGGGCATGTGGGATAATTCATGGGTATAAAATGCCCTAGTTTATTTATTTATTCTCTTATACTCAATATTGTATATTTGTATATATTTAAACCCATTGGAGTTTTTGTCCAAATGGGAGTTTGTTGGATTATATGCCATAAAACTCGCAATTTGTAAACTTTAAACATATTTCTATTTACAATAAAGATGTTATTAAGAGTATTTCAATAAAGTTGTTATTGAATATATAAATTGCATCTATAGATTCATAAATCCAATAAACTGATGAACCCTTGGCTATAACATGAATACTTAAACTTTATGTAGAGACATAAAAGTAGATCAAGTTTTAGTATATAGCCGAAATGGTCTATAAGTATATAGATAGGGTTGGGTACCTTATCCTAGGGATGCTATGGATATGGCCACTTTGTATATTGATACAAACAATGTGATCCCGAAGTTGTCCATGGGGAGACATACGAGTGGGAGCATCCTATGCAAAAGATGTTTGCATAAGATCGGACCACGAAATAGTCACTTTTCTTTATAACCATCGTTTACTATTAAAACATACTATTTCAATTTGATGACCTAAGGTAACTCGATTTCCATCCTGAGCTAACTATGAACTCCTGTTTATTCGGGATTATCCTTTAATCTGCATGGGTGAGAGTGGCTCAACATTGCCTCTCAATAAGCCTCCTATTTTAAGGGTAAGACCGAATAGATAGCTAGGGATATAATCCTTCAAGACGAAATTCACTCTAACCCATTCCATTTTAAGGTTAGCAAATAGGTTGTTCCTTTAAGTACTGACTCCTGGTCTTGAATAAAAGGGGCCCCACCGTCTCTAAGGCTGAGAGGGACTCAGTTTATTGGTAGGACCATAAACCAATTGTTCATTAGAGGATCAATGGAGACTTAAGGAGAAAGATGTATTACAGGAGTAAAACGATAATTTTGATCTAGCTGTAAATATGAACAACTTGTGAAGGATCGACATATTGATTTCTGTTAAATCAAGTGAATAGAAATTTATCTATAGTGAGGAGAGTGTAACTTCTGAGCTACAGTGGTTTGTCTCGGTAGTTAGTGAATATTGATTAATTCGGTTTCAAGAGTTTAGCCAATTAATCTCAAATTGTTGGAGCACATGATCTGTAGGTCTATTAGCTCCCTCTACTAGCTCGTTAAAGGAATAAACCTTATAATAGCGTGTTGAGAGAATTTGAAATGTTCAAATTTCATTTAGGGTTTGGATTATTATATTCGATATAATTAACGTTTAATTAATGAATTAAATAATTTTGGAGTGTTGAAAATATTTAAATAAGATTTAAATATCAATTACATGAATAAGAGTTCATGTCGGCATTAGGCTTTTAATTAATTTAATATTTGATATTAAATTATTTATTAAACAAATTAATTAAATTTGTTTAATTAATTATTTATTTAAAAAAAGCATTTTAAATAAATTTGATTTTAAATTTTAAAGATCAGAAATTAAGTTTTTATTTTTAATTTAATTTGATTTTTATTTAAAAATTTAAAATTAAATTAAAAGGAAAAAATTTGAAAATTCGAAAGTGGGTTTTTATCAATTTTTCCAATAAGCCTCCATCTAATCCACTTAATTAGTGGAGTTTTGAGTGCCAAAACTCCCATTCTATTCAGACTTGCATGCTTTAATTCTATAATACATGGTTATTCATGCTGAATTGTAAGGCATGCAATCTTAAAATTAAAGAATTTTTTTTTTGTCTTTTCCTTTTTACTTTAACTTCCAAAACCACACCAAATCTCTCTTGATTTGGGTTCCACCATCCAACCTAAGACCTAAGAATAGTAGACAAGATCTTTGTGGTAGTCTACAACCTGTTGGAAGGAAGAATTTAGCTGGGATTTGCACTAATTGGAAGTTCTTCAAAGGTTCTGTGCTTGAAACCCTTTTTACTACTATTTTATAAATTTGCATGAAAATCCACTAAAATTAATATAATTATAGTGTTTAAGATCCTAATAGCTTCTATGTGTTGATTGTCAACTCCATTAGAAGGTGTTACATATCTCAATGAAGCTTCTTAAATGAGCATGAGGATCCTCGACTTATCTTCCTCTATCCAACTGTTTGGTTCATTTGGAGCATTACCGTTTTCATCTCCAATCTGGTCCTATAGAATGCTGAACACATGATTCCAGGTGAAAAGTCATAAAAAGTTGGAGAAACATAACCTCTAATCGGTTTATTACGATCGTTGGCAAGAAGTATAGAATTGGTAGGAGCCACTGCATTGTTAAACATTTTTTTCTACTTTATTAACCACATTAAGCACCTCTGGGTTGTTAAGTAGGTTTTCCATAACTTGAGCTTTGTTCTTTTATCGACTTTCCTCAGGATCATATATTAGCTAAGACGTTATACCCTCACTCATATAATGTTTGCACCTCTTCATAGATAAGGATGCAATACACGAAAAATTGATACCTGGAAAATTAAAAATAAGATTTTAGTGCAACCTAGCTATCGTAATCCTCGAAAACGGTGCCAAAAAATTGATGCATTTTCGATGATGTGATGAAAATTAACCTTAAGTTGAGTCTTTTTAAACTTATGTGTGCATTGTTTTATCTAATTAAACCTAAATGCAAGCTCAATCAAAGTACCAGAGATTCCAGGGTCGAACATAGGGGTTACACCTAATCATGCGTTAAAATAATTATTTCGATCTTAACATGAATTGTTCCTCAAGTATACAATGATGTGGATTTGCTTAATTTACCCTATTAATTACAACTAAAGTATGTGAATGATGGTGTGTGTGTAAGTGATGATGCAATGAATGATGGTAAGTATGCGATGATAATTACAACGTAAAATAAAACAGCTTGCAGGAATCAAGAGATGAGATTTCAATAAATAATGTAGGGTTGAGAAAGATTTCTACTAACATTTCCTAAGTGATGCATATGTCAGCATTCATGCATATTACTCATAAAATATAAACTTCACCTCTCAGTGCTTTGAGCCACAATATCCTATTTCTAGGATTCATGACATCAGTATTTCATGCAGAAGATTAAATTCTATTTATAAAGTTCTAAAATCCCTTACTTTCTCAAGTAGTGATTGATTATATCTAGAGCAATCTCTTGATTTGATCTAAGTTTATAAAGCATATACTAAACAAGATGAACGCTTACTTATATATTACTTAGTAACATGTTAGTCTTATCCTTTCCAACCCATTATGAATTTAGTTGCTCATGCAAGATAGACGTAACATGGATGGATGAAAAAATGTAATGGGGATATGGGATGTGAGGTGGAAAATGAGCATAGCCTTAGCCAATTTCTTGGTTAGATGTCTAATTGTAACAACCCAGATTTGTACGCATACAGGAAATTAAAAGTCAAATATTAAGCATGACGAAATTTTATTTAAAGGGTGGAAATGTAGAAGGGGAAAAATAGGAAATTTATTCATTATCCAAAAATAATGAATAAGGAGTAGAATCAGGGGCGATTAATTAGAAGTTGGACGCTAGCTAATTCAGGAGACAACGGGCAGTAGATAACTTTTTGTTTAGGCACTGCTCATTGGAAGAATTAGAGGTGAATTAATTGCCCATATACTCTTAAAATTTGAAAGAGTTAAAAAGAGGAACTGGAATCCACAAGCAGTGAAGACAACCACGCGTGAAAACTAGCGAGATTGGAGAGACAGCGGGAGCGGGAGCGGGAACGAGAGCAGAAGAGGGAGCGAGAGCAGGAGCAGGAGCGAGAGCGAGAGCGGGAGTCGCGAGAGCCAAACCAGTGAGAAAGCTGGAGAGAGCGAGATTCTGAGAAAAAAGAGAGCAAGATTTGGACAGAAGCGTGGATTATGCGTTGAATTTGGCCACGATCTTATAGATTATACATAGAAAAACCCTAAAATTGTATACAAACAAAGAATGATGGCGTAAGGGCAAACGTTAGCCAAGATTAGGTGTCTTCTTGAGAGGAATCCTTAAACCCTAAGTAATTTTAAAGANTTGAGAGGAATCCTTAAACCCTAAGTAATTTTAAAGAAGCCACCTGTAGGATGATTTGTCACACTGAGAAGAGCTGAAAACTACTATAAATAGGACCCTTTGCCAAAGATTTAACACATTCTCAAAAAAATCTCTGTAACAAAGAATCGTGTGAAAGAGTAAATGTGAGTGAGGAAGTTCGTGAGGCTAAAAGAGAAAAGCTCGAGTAAGGTGCTGCCCAAATTTCCTTCTAGTTTAAAAAGAGAAAGCTCTACTGATCAAATCATAAAGAATAATAAGGAATAACTAGATCACAGTAAGTAGTTTATCTCACCCTCTCTTTAAATGTTCTATGGTAGTGTACCTTTATTATGTTGCATGGTTATGTTAATTGTTATATTGCATTACATGTTTAGAACACGTTTCTCTACAAGAGACCCCATGCATTATGTTTGTTCATGATTACATTAAAATCAAGTTTTAATTAGGTGTAAGTTATGATTCCAGTCTAATCTTACGTTTATGTTAATGGATGATGTTGGATGCGACTTTGGCCCTACTAACTGCATGACCCGCTAATCATCAGATGTGTTAGTTTCTGCTTAAGTCCTCATCTTTCTATCAGGACGGAGAAATTTATGCTTCCAGGGCTGGCAGGGCATGTATGGTTGCACCCCTCCAGGCCTAATCTTATGTTATGTTTACGCTAGGGACTAGCAGGGTATGTATGGTTGCACCTCTCTAGTCCAATATTACGTTTATGCTAATGGTTAATGTTGGATGCGACTTTGGCCCTACTGACTGCATGACCCACTAATCATCAGATGGGTTAGTTTTCACTTAGTCCTCATCTTTCTATCAGGGCGGAGAGATTTATGTTGGAAGCATAATCGACCACCACATGTTATTATACGTTTTTGGTCCCAACCATATGTTTTCATGACATGTTGCTTGTGATTGTGCATTTGGTCACTACCCTACGTGAGAACTACTTACTGGGTATATTATATACTCATCCTATATTTTTATAGACTTTGTAGGTAAGGACACAACGTAGATGGCAGAATTGGACGTTGCTCAAATGGCCAACCATCAAACTCACTATTATAGGCATATGAATTTTGTACCACCACGCTAATGTTTTATGGATCCTGGTGTTTTGATAAATAAACTTTTTATATAGTTTTTCTATCTAATTAATAAAATTTAGATATGTTCTTTGAAATTTTCACCAGAACTCATCTCATGATAGAAAAGTTTAAGTATACATGTCATAGCGGTCAGATCATAATGTGTAAGGATCCGGTCGTTACAGTTTGGTATCAGAGCGTTTGGGCCAAATAGGCTCTATTGCATTTGAAGAGTCGTGGTGTTTGATGGTGCGACCTATTAAGTGATGCCCATAGCTACGCCAAATACTCTGGTAAGTGGAATGTTCGAACAAGTAATTTAGTAAATAATTTAGTAAACATAAGTATGAGTTAAAAAGAAATTGATTTGAGAATACAGGACGTTCCATCCTTCAATATTTAACGAATCATCCGTGCATCCAATTATAACATTGAATTGGATAGAAATAGAACTAGTTTCCACCACATGAACATCCGAGAAGAATAGAAAGTAAATTGTGCTACCTTCATGTTAAGAGGCGATGCAAAGTTCTGGTGGGAATCCACACAAAGAACAATCAAAGGTACAGTCTCATGGCAGTAATTCAATCAGGCTTTTTACAACAAGTATTTCCCTTTGACAGTGAGATGTCAAAAGGAAGTGGAATTTCTTAATCTTCGTCAAGAGAACATGTCGGTGGCAGAGTATGAACGAAAATTTGATCGCTTGTCTCACTCTGTCCCTCGACTAGTAGACACAGAAAAGAAGAAGGTGGAAAGGTTTTATTTGTGGGATTAAGAAGAAGGATTCGAGGCATTTGTTACTGGCTTTCCGACACAAAGAGTATGCCCTTACCCTCGAGTCGGCCTTACTCATGGAAGTAGATCTTGCTGCCAAAACCTCAACTTCTGAACGAGGATGCATGCCAAATGAAAAGAGGAAATTTCGCCCAACAAGGCTTCCAACGCTCACAACGGCAAGCAAAAATTTTCCAAAGCACTAAGGGCGTACAGTCACCACAGAAGAGTCAAACATTTACATATCCTAAGTGCAGAAATTGTGGAAAACACCATTAGGGGCAATGTCTTCGAAACTTAGGGGTGTGTTTCAACTGCGACCAAACAGGTCACTATACAAAGGCTTGCCCAAAGCTCATCAACCAAGTATCAACGGCCCAGACCACCAGCTTACTAGTAACAACGTTACCCAACAACAGAAAGGACGGGTGTTTGCTGTTACACGTCAAGAGGCAGAGGATCAAGATACAGTTGTTACAGGTACATTACCCATCCTCGGGTATTATGCCTTCACATTATTTGATTCGGGCTCTAGTCATTCATTCATCTCTACAATATTTGCACAACATGCTCAATTAACATCAAAGCCCTCAGGCTACATTCTATCCATAGCTACTCCTGCCGGAGTATCTATGTTGACCCACTTAGTAGTAGAAAACTGTGAATTGTCAGTATCAGGACATAAACTAGGGGTGACCCTTATCATCCTAGACATAAGTGATTTCGACATAATACTAGGTATGGACTGGTTAGCAGCAAACTATGCAAGCATAGATTACCATAATAAAGAGGTCATATTCACCTTTCCATCAGGAACCAAGTTTAATTTTAAGAGTTCTAATTCACCATCAGCCCCAAGAATAATTTCAGCCTTAAAAACTAAACATTTGCTCAACCATGGGACTTGGTCATATTTAGCAAGCGTAGTAGATTTACGAAACCAAAAGGATGAAATTAAGGCCATTCCTGTAATAAGGGAATTTAAAGATGTATTCCCAGAAGAGTTACCAGGTTTACCACCTAGTCGAGAAATAGAATTTTGTATAGATCTAATTCCCGGAGCTGAACCAATATCTAAAGCACCATATAGAATGGCACCTGCGGAATTAAAAGAACTCAAAATACAATTGTTAGATAAGGGATTTATACGCCCTAGCGTGTCTCCATGGGGAGCACCTGTTTTTATTTGTTAGGAAAAAGGATGGATCAATGCGTTTATGTATAGATTATGGGGAGTTGAATAAGTTGACAATAAATAATAAGTATCCACTCCCACGCATTGATGACCTATTTGACCAATTACAAGGAGCCTCAGTATTCTCCAAAATAGACTTATGATTTGGATATCATCAACTACGAATCAAGGAGTCGGATATACCCAAGACTGCTTTCCGAACAAGATATGGGCATTATGAATTCGTTGTGATGCCCTTTGGATTCACGAATGCCCCCGCAGCTTTCATGGACTTGATGAATAGAATTTTTAAGGACCATCTTGATAACTTTGTGATCGGATTTATAAATGATATTTTAGTCTATTCCAAGTCAGAGGCAAAACATGAAAGAAAAACATCTTAGGGACGTTCTTTCCATAAAATAAATGAAAAGTTGTATGCCAAATTATCCAAGTGTGAGTTTTGGGTGTGACAAGTTGCCTACCTAGGGAATATTGTAAAGCAAGAAGGAATCTCAGTGGATCCTGCTAAGATTGAAACGGTTATCAACTGGCCTCGCCCAACAACAAGTCAGCGAGGTGCGAAGCTTCCTTGGATTAGCAGGATATTATAAACGATTTGTGAAAAAATTCTCAAGTATAGCATTACCCTTAACTAACCTTACTAAGAAGAATAATCCTTTTGTTTGGAACCAAGCATGTGAGCAAAGCTTCTAGAAACTAAAAGAAAAGTTGACCACAACCCCTATTCTCACCATACCTGACGGATCAGGGGGTTTAACTGTGTACAGTGACGCATCGAAGAAGGGGCTTGGTTATGTATTGATGTAACACGGAAAGGTAATAACATATGCTTCAAGACAACTAAAACCTTATGAACAAAATTATCCCGTTCTTGACTTGGAGTTAGCTGCTGTAGTCTTTGCCTTAAAGATATGGAGACATTACTTATATGGGAAAAAGATCCAAATTTATACAGATCATAAAATTCTTAAGTACTTCTTTACCCAGAAAGAGTTAAATATGAGGCAACGAAGATGGTTAGAATTAGTCAAAGACTATGACTGTGAGATCCTCTATCATCCAGGAAAAGCTAACATTGTTGCTGATGCTCTTAAGCAGAAAGTCAGCTCATACAGCAACTCTAAGTACCATCTCTAAACACATAATGGATGACCTGGAAAGAGCTGAGATCTCACTAATACTAGACACCTTAACAACTCGAATAGCACAGTTAATTGCAAGACCTACATTAAGGCAAAGGATAATTGATGCATAACAAGTAGATAAATACATAAACAAACAACTGCAGTCAGAAAATGGAGAAACCAATCAATTCTGTACAGCCCTAGACTCTGCACTCCTCTACCGTGGGCGTCTATGTGTACCAGATGATAAAGAAATCAAGAAAGAACTACTGAAGGAATCTCATGAATCATGCTTTTCAATACATTATGGGAGTACCAAAATGTGTCGAGACTTGAAAGCACATTACTAGTGGGGTAACATGAAAAAGGATATAGCTGACTATGTAAGTAAATGTTTGGTTTGTCAACAGGTGAAAGCTCTATGGCAACGACCACAAGGACTTCTTCAGCCTCTAAGTATTCCAGAATGGAAATGGGAGCATATTTCTATGGACTTCATCTTAGGACTCCCAAGAACTATTAAAGGCCACAACATGATTTGGGTGATTGTGGATCGACTCACCAAATCTGCCCACTTCCTGCCCTACAGGATTACTCACACTACGAAACCACTAGCTTAAATGTACTTAAAATAAGTCATCCGGTTACATGGAGTCCCAATATCAATTATTTCAGATCGAGACCCTCGTTTTGTCCAAATTCTAGAAAAGTTTGCAAAAAGCAATGGGTACACAACTAAATTTCAGTGCAGCCTTCCATCCATAAACTGATGGCCAAACAGAACAAGTTAATCAAATCCTAGAGGACATGTTGAGGCCATATGCTGTGGATTTTTACTAGAGCATGGGATTCACAAATACACCTTACAGAATTTGCTTATAATAATAGTTATCAGGCGACAATTGGTATGGCTCCCTTCGAAGCCTTGTACAGAAAGAAATGCAGATCCCCTATACACTGGGATGAAATCGGGGAGCGAACACTACTAGGACCTGAATTGGTGCAGCAAACATCAGAGTCAATTAAGCTAATTCGGGAAAGAAGATTGTGCATTTGGTCACTACCTTACGTGAGAACTACTTACTGGGTATATTATATACTCATCCTATATTTTTAAGACTTTGTAGTAAGGACACAACGTAGATTGCAGAATTGGACGTGCTCAAATGGCCAACCATCAAACTCACTATTAGGCATATAAATTTTGTACCACCACGCTAATGTTTTATGGATCTGGTGTTTTGATAAATAAACTTTTTATATAGTTTTTCTATCTAATTAATAAAATTTAGATATGTTCTTTGAAATTTTCACCAGAACTCATCTCATGATAGAAAAGTCTAAGTATACATGTCATAGCGTGTGGATCATAATGTGTAAGGATCCGGTCGTTACAGTTTGGTATCAGAGAGTTTGAGCCAAAATAGGCTCTATTGCCATTTGAAGAGTCGTGGTGTTTGATGGTGCGACCTATTAAGTTATGCCCATAAGCTACGCCAAATAACTCGGTAATGAATGTTCGAACACAAGTAATTTAGTAAATAATTTAGTAAACATAAGTATGAGTTAAAAAGAAATTGATTGAGAATACAGGAACGTTTCCATCTTCAATATTTAACGAATCATCCGTGCATCCAATTATAACATTGAATTGGATAGAAATAGAACTAGTTTCCACAACATGAACATCCGAGAAGAATAGAAAGTAAATGTGCATATCCTTCATGTTAAGGAGGCGATGCAAAGTTACTGGTGGGAATATCCACACAAAGAACCAATCAAAGGCTACAGAGTCTCATGGCAGTAATTCAATCAGGCTTTTTACAACAAGTATTTCCCTTTGACAGTTGAGATGTCAAGGAAGTGGAATTTCTTAATCTTCGTCAAGAGAACATGTCGGTGGCAGAGTATGAACGAAAATTTGATCGCTTTGTCTCACTCTGTCCCTCGACTAGTAGACACAGAAAAGAAGAAGGGGAAAGGTTTTATTGGGGATTAAGAGAAGGCATTCGAGGCATTTGTTACTTGGCTTTCCGACACAAAGAGTATGCCCTTAACCCTCGAGTCGGCCTTACTCATGGAAGCTAGATCTTGCTGCAAAACCTAACTTCTGAAGAGGATGCATGCAAATGAAAGAGGAAATTTTCCCAACAAGGCTTCCAACGTCACAACGGCAACAAAAATTTCCCAAGCACAGGGCGTACAGATCACCACAGAAGAGTCAAACATTACATATCCTTAAGTGCTAGAAATTTGGGAAAACACCATTAGGGGCAATGTCTTCGAAACTTAGGGGTGTGTTTCAACTGCGACCAGAAACAGTCACTTACAAGGCTTGCCCAAAGCTCATCATAACGCAAGTTATCAAACGGCCCCAGACCACCAGCTTTACTAGTAACAACGTTACCCACAACAGAAGGACAGGGTGTTTTGCTGTTACACGTCAAAGAGCCAGACGGATCAAACGATACAGTGTTACAGGTACATTTACCATCCTCGGGTATTATGCCTTCACATTAATTTGATTCGGGCTCTAGTCATTTCATTTCATCTCTTTACAATATTTGCAACAATGCTCAATTAACATCAAAGCCCTCAGCTACATTCTATATTTCATTTAGCTACTCCTGCCGGAGTATCTATGTTGACCCACTTAGTAGTAGAAAACGTGAATTGTCAGTATCAGGACGATAAATGGGGTGACCCTTATCATCTAGACATAAGTATTTCGACACTTATGGAATACTAGTATGGACTGGTTAGCAGCAAACTATGCAAGCATAGATTAACCATAATTAAAATGGGGTCATTATTCACCTTTCCACAGGAAACCAAGTTTATAATTTTAGAGTTTTAAATTACCATCAGCCCCAAGAATATTCCAGATTTGTACGCATACAGGAAATTAAATGTCAAATATTAAGCAGGACGAAATTTTATTTAAAGGGGTGGAAATTTAGAATGGGAAAAAAATAGGAAATTTATTCATTATCCAAAAATAATGAATAAGGAGCAGAATCAGGGAGGATTATTTAAAAGTTGGACGCTAGCTAATTTAGGAGACAACGAGCAGTAGATAACTTTTTGTTTGGGCACTGCTCATTGGAAGAATTGAAGGTGAATTAATTACTTATATACTCTTAAAATTTGAAAGAGTTAAAAAAAGGAAGTGGAATCCACAAGCAGTGAAGGCAACCACGCGTGAAAACTAGCGAGATTGGAGAGACAACGAGAGTGGGAGTGGGAGCGGGAGAGCGAGCGAGAGCGAGAGCGGGAGTGCGACCAATGACAACGAGAGTGAGAGCGGGAGTCGCAAGAGCCAAACCAGTGAGAAAGCTGGAGAGAGCGAGATTCTGAGAACAAAGAGAGCGAGATTTGGATAGAAGCGTGGATTATACGTTGAATTTGGCCACGATCTTATAGATTATATATAGAAAAATCCTAAAATTAAATACAAACAAAGAATGATGACGTAAGGGCAAACGTTAGCCAAGATTAGGTGTCTTATTGAGAGGAATCCTTAAACCCTAAGTAATTTTAAAGAAGCCACCTATAGGATGATTTGTCACACTAAGAAGAGCTAAAAAATACTATAAATAGGACCCTTTGCCGAAGATTTAACCCATTCTCAAACAAATCTCAGTAATAAAGAATCGTGTGAAAGAGTAAGTGTGAGTGAGGAAGTTCTGTGAGGCTAAAAGAGAAAAGCTCGGGTAAGGTGTTGCCCAAATTTCCTTCTAGTTTAAAAAGGGAAAGCTCTACTGATCAAATCATAAAGAATAATAAGGAATAACTAGATCACAATAAGTAGTTTATCTCACCCTCTCTTTAAATGTTCTATGATAGTGTACCTTTATTATGTTGCATGGTTATATTAATTGTTATATTGCATTACATGTTTAGCACACGTTTCTCTACAAGGGACCCCATGCATTATGTTTGTTCACGATTACGTTAAAATCAAGTTTTAATTAGGTGTAAGTTATGCTTCCAGTCTAATCTTACGTTTATGTTAATGGTTGATGTTGAATGCGACTTTGGCCCTACTGACTGCATGACCCGCTAATCATCAGATGGGTTACTTTCTGCTTAAGTTCTCATCTTCTTATCAGGGTGGAGAAATTTATGCTTCCAGGGCTGGCAGGGCATGTATGGTTGCACCCCTCTAGGCCTAATCTTACGTTATGTTTACGCTAGGGACTAGCAGGGTATGTATGGTTGCACCCTTCTAATCCAATATTACGTTTATGCTAATGGTTGATGTTGGATGCGACTCTGGCCCTACTGCCTACATGACCCGCTAATCATCAGATGGGTTAGTTTTCGCTTAGGTCCTCATCTTCCTATTAGGGCAGAGAGATTTATGTTGGAAGCATAACCGACCACCACATGTTATTATACGTTTTCGGTCCCAACCATATGTTTTCATGACATGTTTGCTTGTGATTGTGCATTTGGGTCACTACCTTACGTGAGAACTAACTTACTGAGTATATTATATACTCATCCTATATTTTTACAGACTTTGTAGATAAGGACAACACGTAGATTGCAGAATTGGACGTCGCTCAAATGGTCAACCATCAAACTCACTATTATAGGCATATAATTTTGTACACCACACTAATGTTTTATGGATCTTGGTGTTTTGATAAATAAACTTTTTATATAGTTTTTCTATCTAATTAATAAAATTTAGATATGTTCTTTGAAATTTTCAACAGAATTCATCTCATGATAGAAAAGTCTAAGTATGCCATGTCATAGCTGTCGGATCATAATGTGTAAGGATCCAGTCGTTACACTGATACTTAGACAATTCTTCAATGAGCTATTAATAGGCATAAAAAGGAAGGTTTTATGCCTCTTTATAATGATTATGCCAACACCTCACATTAAATTTCATGCTCTGTCGTGCCATCTGCCTCGCGTAAGAGATTCATTGGCTCTACCACAAACTTTTCGTATCAGCAACCAATTTGATCTTTTTTATTTGACTTCCACCACCTATGCGTCTATCATATTTCAGCTCATCGCATGGAACTATGTGATGCCAACTTGGGCATCAAACTTGGTTCTATACGTTCACTGCTGCGACGTGCTTCTTTTGCCAATTTTCTCCATTTTCGATAGAATCCAGCATCTAAAAGTGAAAAATTTAATAATTTTCAAGGATTATTAGTTTTGTAAGCATGTGATCACAGGATATGATTAATTAAATGATTTTATTGTCAAGCTAATGCATTTTCCTATGAATTTTCATAATGGTTCTAAATAGAAGATATAAAATAACTTGTATTTTTACAAGTTATCAGTAGTCGATTATCCTTCACTGAATTGAGACGTTCTCAACCAATCAATAAATCAGAATAACTGTTATTCCTATAGTGCTTTGTTATCATTATTTTTGTCAAGAAAGCATTAACTTAATGATTTTTGTAAGTGTAACCCCTTAATTTAGATCCCATAGTTTCATCTTAATAAGTGTACCGAAGGGAAGGAAGGACAATATTAGCACAAAAACTAAGGTGGTCATATCCATTTTGGAGTTTTCCTTGATATTGATTCCATACAAACACCTTATGAAGGGAGGGTGCACCTAGGACACCACGACACCGAGTATTAAATCTCATGATGAAAACTAATAAAAGATAGCATAGGATATGTTGATACATATGCTTCCCCCACTTACTATTAATACTTTTTCCATTCACCTTGATATTGAGTCATACAAACACCTTTAGAAAGAAGGATGTGCCCAAGGCATCATGAGGCTGAGTGTGGATCTCACAGTGTGAATTTTTACGGAGAACGTGAAAGTAAATGTATATTAAATATACTTTTTCTGTCACTAAGTATTTACAGATTAGTGTTCATTCCTTAGTTAAACTTAAACTAAGTTGTTTATCTAAGTGATGATTATTTGGTCCAATATAACATTTATATTAAATATTTTAACAAAAATAATTAATATTCATTAAACACATTAATAAACATTATTTATCTATTGCATGATTATAAAATGTTGACTAATGGACTTTCCAAGTCGATTCCCAGGTAGGGGTATTCCATTTTCTTCTGCTTAAATACCTCAATCCTAGACAGAACATTTCCTAGTAAAAAATCTTTTAGTCAATATTTTATAAATTTAATCTTTTATTTTCTCAAATTAATCCTATGAAAAGGAATAAAATATTAACCTATTTTTAATCTTATTAGAAATATTTTTAACATAAAGTTTAAATGGTTTATTAATACTCTTTTTAAAAAACAATTAATTATAACCATATGTTTGCATGCAATTCTTTATTATATATTTTAATTTCTAAGTTATATAACAATTATATTAAGAATTAAAAAATTATAACATGCATCAATCATTTTCATTAACATGCATAATATAACATTTATACTAAAAACATAATAAATATAAAACAATATAATATGCATACTTTATTCAGTCATTAAATTAGAAAACAACATTTATATTATATACATGCATACTATATAATATACATCATGCATATAAAATTAAATAAAACATTTCTATTCAAAATGATGCATGATCATGCTATTTCATTAAATAATAAAATTCTTATATTAAAGTAATGAAATTTATTTTCATGCTATCATATTATATAACAGTTATATTTTAATATGATTCATGAACATGCTTAACTTAAGATGAGATTTTTAATCTATATGACATATATTATGCAATATATAAATTAAAATAATTTAAAACATATATCCATTGCATTATTAAATTAAATAGAAATAATAAATTAGATTTTGGCATTCCTAGAATAAAAAAAAAATTAAAATACAATAATTTGAAATTTTCTAACTCCATGATTAATAATTTGCCAAGATCTTCTCAAATTAAGGCTCATCAAAATCCCTAATTTTTAGTCAATTTTCGCATCAATCACGCCCAAGAAAAATTGCACCGTCCAGAAGATCCATTACGCACAAACAATGACAATAAGATAGTTAGACGCTTTTCATGACGTACAAAAGATGAATAACGACGCTATGCATAAAATCCCCTTAGATTTGCACTTCGAATTTCGATTTTCACCTCTTTTTGGGGTTTTTTTTACAACAAAAATACCATAAATGACAGACAAGATTCGATTTACAAATAATTTGCCCAAAACAACGGGTGTTGGAATAAGGAAGCATGCAACGGAAGAAAAATAGGA
Organism: Benincasa hispida; assembly: GCF_009727055.1. NCBI lineage: Eukaryota > Viridiplantae > Streptophyta > Magnoliopsida > Cucurbitales > Cucurbitaceae > Benincasa > Benincasa hispida. The sequence goes on along the minus strand of NW_024064779.1, from coordinate 443,547 downwards.
TCATTAAGCATTCTAATTCATTACTTTTGGCTTCAAATTCAGCATGCTCATAAACTAAAAATAGAGTTTCAACACTAACCTTTGACGATACCTTTGAATCACGATTTCCAGCTGCAATTTCCTTTTCCTTTGGTTGTGAACCACCACAAGGTATTCCCTACTATTCTTTTGGAGCCTTAGATTGAGTTCTTGGACGCAAAACAAGCCTGAATTAGGGGAATTGGAGGTGAAGAATTGGTTTTTCAGCCGTGTGAAGAACACTTCTTCAACCACTTTTTTTTTAGCAAATTGCAACTGATTGCCTTTCTAGTTCCACTCAGATCTCATTGTTATATTGCATGTGTTTCATGCAAATCAACATCCTGCATGAATTCCAGCTCATGTTTGAGAACTTGTGCTATAAAAATGATGAAACCATGAATGAGTTGCTAGGTTGAAGAAGTGGGAAATTCTCACTTTTCCAATTTTCTAATTGTCCAATTTTTATTTCAATTTTGAAACTTTTCCAAAATTAAAACTAAAAAATCAACCTTTTCATTTTAATTCTTTAATTAAAACTGAGTTTTAATTAATTTTACAAAAATTAATTCAATAATTAATTTTTCTAATAAAATTAATAATTAAATAATTTAATTAATTCTAATTAACTTAATATCAAATATCAAATTAATTAATAATCAATTCCACTCTCATGAATCTCTATTCATGAATTTAATATTTAAATCATATTTAAATATTAACCAATTCTCCAATTTTGTTTAATTCCAAGATTAAACGTGTAATTATATCACATATAATTACTAATTCTCTTATTTCGTATTTGAACGATTCAAATCAACTTATCACACTACTCTAAGGCTAATCCGTTTGTGAGCTAGTAGAGGGACCTAGTGGACCTACAGATCATGGGGTCCAACGATCCGAGATTAATTGGCTAAACCTTTTACACCGAATTAACCCTCATTCGTTAACTATTGGGTCACTCCACTAAAGCCCAGAGTCGTACTCCCCTCACTGTAGATACATTGTGTTCACTCGGTATAACCATGATTAGTAATTTAACCTTCACAGGTTTTTCGTGATAATGGTTGGGTCAAAAGACTGTTTTACCCCTAAGATTACCTCTTGTTCCTTAAGTCCCACCGATCCTCTAATGAATAATTGGTTTGTGATCCGATCATCAAACTGAGTACCTCTCGGGCCAATGAGAGGGTGGGTCCCTTGTTCAAGACTCGGAGTCAGCACTTAAGGGAACAACCTCTCTACTATCCCTGAAAGTGGGTAGGAGTGAATTCTATCTTGCACCCTATGTCCCCAACTATCTACCCAGTATTACCCCTGAAATGGGAGGCTTATTGAACTGGTGCTATTGAGCCAACTCTCACCTATACAAATCTAAGGATAATCCTGAATAAACAGGAGTTTATAGTTAGCTAAGAATTAAGGTCAAGTTACCTAGGTCATTTTTTTGAAATAGTCAATCTTAAACAGTAAAAGACGTTATAAAGTAAGAGTGAGTTATTTCTTGGTCTAATCTTGCACGAACTCATTGCACAGGACGCCCCCACTCCTCATGTCACTACATGTACGAATCGGGATCATTTCGTCTGTAGCACTTTACAACTCTTTGTAACAACTACAGAGTGGGTCGCATCTGATAGTGTTACTAGAATAAGGCACCCAACCTTATTCATATACTATAAATCATTTAGACTATTTACTTGAACCTGATCCACTTTTATGTCTCCACATAAAGTTCAAGTACTCATGTAATAGTCATGGATCTTTTAGTTTATTAAATTTATTTCTAAAATGAAATAAGCAATTCATATATTCAATACAACTTTATTGAATCAAACTTCAATAAAACTTTATTGATTTACAAAATGAGGTTATTGTTTCAAAACATGAGTTTTAGGACATAAAATCCAACAAACTCCCACTTGGACTAAAACTCCAATAGTAACACATGAATACACAATGTTTGAGTTATTGAGTTTTACAGAGAAATACAATAAACTAGGGCATCACATACCCATGGTTTACTTTTAGGTATCACATATCCATGGGTTTTTCTCCTACTTGCCCTAGGTTATACAACACGTAGTTTTAGTCTCACTAGGTGATCCTAAAACACTTTAGCCAAGAGGATTATTGTAAACACTTTAGTATACTATAGATTTCTCATTAAACTATATAGGGAATGCATCTTATTATCATAACTCTTTTGTCTCGATGTCGTCACCGAGACTTGATGACTTGAGTTTCTAATAAACTCAAATAATGGTTAGGCTATCATACATTCCTCCCACTACATCAAGGTATCCTCAAATCTTTGAGTAAGATGCATCTGACCTGTCTAAACAACTTTTGTTACAGTATCAGCTTTGATCAATAACTCTTATTGACATATAATTGCTTTTATGGAATACAAATAATACATGGTGATCTTGTATAATTTTCTAGGAAAAATTTAGCATTTGTCAACATAAACACTTGATTTTATTTTACATGAAAAGAACACTATTTTTGGGTTGCCTACAAATAAGAATGCCTTTTGAACAATATTTTAACACTTAAGGGTTCGACACTAATACAAGTGTCGATCTTTTCTGTAGATTTCTGAATTATGTAGACATTTTTGACATATCATAAATAGCTTTTATGAGTTCTCCACATCTCATATGGAGTTTCAGAAAATACCTTAAAATTGGAATGATGTTCAAAACAATTAAGGCAACTAGGTGTAGAGAGTTTTCACTAGATTTCATGTTCTATCGAAATAGCCCTAGAAATCTAAACGCTTTATTTTCTTTACTTTGATCCAATCAAATTATTTTCGATTTTACCTAACAAGTTTTATACACCTTGAACTCTTCAAGTGTTCTAAAATTATTACTTAGGTTACATAACTATTTGCCTTTATTGATTTTTAGCCTTTTTAAATTTCTAAATATTTGCAAATAGCTTTTAACTTGATTGATTCTAACAGAAGTTGCTATACAGTAGAACAAATATAACTTTTGCTAATGAATATTTCATTTATAATAAGAGTTTTATACAATATGTTATTTACAAAAGATAAAATAACTTTCATTACAATAGCAACTACATCTCCCATTGGTTATTCTAAGATATTCTCTCCTGTTCAAAACTTGGAGTTTACAAGGAACTAGTTTTCCTGTCTTGCTTTCTCTGCTCTTTTCTCTACAAGGTATTGTGAGCAGTTCCTTTTCCAGTGCCCTTCTTCACTAGAGTGGAAACATTTTTCTTTATCTGTAATATTTGCCTTGCCCTTTCTGCCAGTGGGTTTCTTTTTACCTTTCCCTTTGTTCTTCCTTACTAGAATACCCTTATTCTTTGAAGAATAAGCAATATCAGGCCTTCTAGAGGATGATACTCTTTTCTCTGTAGTAGTAACATTTACCTCTGGTTCCAGTCCTCTCATTATGGTTTAGTAAGCCTGAAGCTCATTGAGAAGCATAGTCAAGTTATACTCTATTTTATTCATCAGTATGTTCGTACCAAATGCAAGGAACTCTTTAGAAGAGATTCAAGAATAAAACAAACTTGACTCTTCTTATCAACGACATCATCGTTTACGTCTGCCACATTGGAATGGAGCATCATGTCGAGGACATGTTCTCTAAAAGAGGCCCCTTCTTACATATGACAATTGTAAATGTATTTGATTGCATCTTGCCTTAGGGAGAAAGATGGTTGTCCAAACATCCCACAAAGAGAATCCATAATCTCTTTGCCAGTACTCATGCTCTCATGTTTCTTGGCCAATAAATCAGATATATTGGCAAGAATATAGACATGGGCTTTCTTATTAGCCCTCATCCATCTGTCGTATGTATCCCGAACATTTTGGTTTGCATTTGAGCTAGGAACGGGAGGACATTCCTCTATTAAAACGAACCAAGGGTCATCTATCACCAGTATTGTATTTAAGTCTGATTTCCATGTAGCATAGTTATCCCCAGTAAGTTTATAAGAAGCTAATAGTTGTACTAAAGAACTTGTCAGTCTTAAAATATACTCGGTGCCTCTCTTAAAGATGTGCGCGCGATATGAGAAAAAAGAGCCTATTGGTGGGAGGAACAAATGAAAAGCCAGGGAATTTTATTAGTGAATTGCTTTTAAACACAATCATGTTTTAGCAAAGTAATAATTTACCCAAAATTCATCATTTTTGCAACGATACTATAGTGAGTCAGAATAAGTGCTACTGAGGGGCAGTCAAATACTTCTTCACTAAAGCAAGACATTCTTGACTAAATACTATCTCTAGAATAACTCATATTCTGATATTTGTTAGCTACCGTTTTTTGTAAGAACTTACTAACACTTTAGTAATTTCGTAAGTGTAACCCTTGATTTTTAGACCTTAGAGGTCGCCCCCAACGATGCTACCGAATTTGAAAGTCAAGATTAGAAAATGACGTAAGAAATCCTATCCATTTCTGGAGTTTGTGTTCTGAATTCTATGTTACAACCCTCCGAGGGGATAGCCTTCGTTAAACAACTAGCAAGGCCTACATAAAGACGAAAAACAAGCGCAACATATGAATCTCACGTCCAAACAAATGGAAGAGACCATAGGACACGTTAACACATATCCTTCACCCACTTACTTTGAACTACTTTCCCCATTCACCTCGATATTGACCCATACAAACACTTTCCGAATGGAGCAGTTGAGGTTCATAATCGACACAAAGAGTTGTATGGACTTCACGGTGTGAACTTTCAAGGGACGTGGGAGTTGAAATCAATATATCGTATATTTGATTTTACATTGAAAAACTTCCCTTCATTCACCTTTATCTTGATCCGATGCACACACTTTTCGAATAGAGCAGTCAAGGTTCATAATCGACATGAAGTGAAGCATGAATCTCGGTGAACTCTTAGGGACGCGAGAGCTAAAAATAACATATCGTGTACGTTATTAATCTCTAACTGAAGTATTCTAATAAATTCCCACTGAAGTGTTCTAATAGCATATCATATATGTTATTAAACTCCCACTGAAGTGTCCTAACATTTGTTTGGGTATATCTTTACTCAGGTTTGTTCTGACTAATTAAACAACCTAAGTCTAGGTGTTTATCCAAGTATAACGTTTATATTTGGATTTAACCTAAGATGTCTAGGTGATAAACTAGTTTTAAAATCTCACACTGCTCACGTATTGCTAAAAAAAATGGTTAACAACGTGCAATTATTCGGCCATGATCTCCCAGGTAGGAGGTGTTCATAAACTATCAACATAAATACCTCCAGCCTTAGACAGAATTATATACCAATTGAGTTTGTAACCATATTTTACAAGATGTCGACCTATTTTAACTATTAAAACATGTGATTAACTTACGTGAGCATGCAACTTATCTTTGTTATGGATTTTAAATGTCTAACCCAATTTTATAATGAACAAAAAATTAGACATGCTAAACATCCATAACATACATCAAAGGCATTCAACATTTAATATAACATTGATATTAAAACAATTGAAACCCTATACATGCATACTATATATTATAACACTTTATAACATACTTTCATTGCATGTAACATGCTTTCTATGGTGGGAAATCTACATGGCATTCTCTATGCACATACAAGATTTATTTAATTATAACATACACCACATACATAAATAATTCAATATAGACTGATATGGTTTTAGTTTTGACATTTTTAAGCAAATAAAGGCCTAATTATTACAAAATTCAGCAAAAATCGGCTCCAAAATACTTCTGGATCCATCGAACCACCTTGAACCGAAACCAAACCTCTCGGACCGGACCTCCAATGCTCAAAACTGTGCTGAACCGGGAAAAAACCATCGAATATCATCAAGTATCGAGTATGTCATCGATNCCGGACCTCCAATGCTCAAAACTGTGCTGAACCGGGAAAAAACCATCGAATATCATCAAGTATCGAGTATGTCATCGATGATCGAATATGCCTTCAAACATCGAGTATGCCATCGTGCATCGAGTATTTCACTAAATACCATCGAGTATAATATCGTGCATCGAGTATTTCACAAAATACCATCGAGTATGACATCGAGTACCATTGAGTATGGCATCGTGCATCGAGTATTTCACAAAATACCATCAAGTATACCATCGAGTATGGCATCGTGCATCTAGTATTTCACAAAATACTAACGGGTATAAGCATCGAGTAGCATCGAGTATGGCACCGTGCATCGAGTATTTCACAAAATACCATCGAGTTTCTCATCAAGTATGGCATCGTGCAACGAGTATGGGACATCGAGCATCGAGTATTGGGCAATGGTTAAAAAATCAGTTCCTGCTGCTCGACCTTCTTCACTTTTTTCTTCAATTATATTCTAATTACAACTCTAATAACTCCAATCGAATTACAGACACTTAAACACACATTAAGGCCCATCAAACAAGAGCCAATTACAAGAATTACAACATAATTGAAGAGAAAACAATGCCAAAACTTAGAAAAACCATATCAGCTCATCATTGTCATACAACTTATGAAAAACACTCACCAAGCCAAAGTTAAACCAAATTGAATGCTTAAATGATGTTGTGATACCAATTGTTGGAATAAAGAAGCATGTAGTGGAAGAAAAACAGGATCATTAATCATTCTAAGTCATTAATTTTAGCTTCAAATTCAGCATGTTCATGAACTAAAAACAAAGTTTCAATACGAACCTTTGAAGATACTTTTGAATCACGATTTTCAACTGCAATCTCCGTTTCCTTTGATTGTGAACCACCACAAGGTATTTTCTACTATTATCTTGGAGTCTTAGATTGAGTTATGAGACTCAAAACAAGCTTGAATTAGGGAAATTGGAGGTGAAGAATTGGTTTTTCAGCAGTGTGAAAAACACTTCTTCAACCACTTTTTTTAGCAAATTGCAACCGATTGAATTCATGCAAATCAACATCCTACATGAATTCCAACTCATGCTTGAGAATTTGAGCTATAAAAATGGTGGAACCATGAATGAGTTGCTAGGTTGAAGAAGTAGGAAATTCCCACTTTTCTAATTTTCTAATTGTCCAATTTTTATTTCAATTTTGAAACTTTTCCAAAATTAACTTTTCCATTTTAATTTTTTAATTAAAATTGAATTTTTTTTAATTAATTTTACAAAAATTAATACAAAATTAATTTTTCTAATAAAATTAATAATTAATAATTAATTAAATAATTTAATTAATTTTAATTAATTTAATATCAAGTATCAAATTAATTAATCATCAATTCCAGTCTCATGAATCTCTATTCATGAATTTAATATTTAAATCATATTTAAATTTTAACCAATTATCCAATTTTGTTTAATTCCAAAATTAAACGTGTAATTATATCACATAATTACTAATTCTCTTATTTCGTATTTGAACGATTCAAATCAACTTATCACGCTACTCTAAGGCTAATCTGTTTGTGAACTAGTAGAGGAACCTAGTAGACCTACAGATCATGGGGTCCAACGATCCAAGATTAATTGGCTAAACCTTTTACACTGAATTAACCCTCATTCGTTAACTATTGGGTCATTCCACTAAAGCCCAGAGTTGCACTCCCCTCACTGTAGATATATTGTGTTCATTCAGTATAACCATGATTAGTAAGTTAACCTTGACAGGTTTTTCATGATAATGGTTGGGTCAAAAGGCTATTTTACCCCTGAGATTACCTCTTGTTCCTTAAGTCCCACTGATCCTTTAATAAATAATTTGTTTGTGATCCGATCATCAAACCGAGTCCCTCTCGGGCCAATGAGAGGGTGAGACCCATTATTCAAGACCTAGAGTCAACACTTAAAGGAACAACCTCTCTACTATCTTTGAAAGCGGGTAGGAGTGAATGTCATCTTGTACTCTATGTCTCTAGCTATCTACCCGATCTTACCCTTGAAATGGGAGGCTTATTGAGTTGGTGCTATTGAGCCAACCCTCACCTATGCAAATTTGAGGACAATCTTGGATAAATAGAAGTTCATAATTAGCTCAGGATTAAGGTCGAGTTACCTAGGTCATCGTTTTGAAATAGTCATTCTTAAACAATGAACAATGTTATAAAGTAAAAGTGACTTATTTCTTGGTCTGATCTTGCACAAATTCATTGTACAGGATACCCCCATTCCTCATGTCATTACATGTACGAATTAGGATCACTTCGTTTGTAGCACTTTACAACTCTTTGTAACAACTACAGAGTGAGCCGCATCCGATAGTGTTACCAGAATAAGGCACCCAACTTTATTTATGTACTATAGATCATTTAAACTATTTAATTGAACCTGATCCATTCTTATGTCTCCACATTAAGTTCAAGTACTCATGTAATAGTCATAGATCTTTTAGTTTATTGGATTTATTTCTAAAACGAAATAAGCAATTCATATATTCAATACAACTTTATTCAATCAAACTTCAATAACAACTTTATTGATTTATAAAATGAGTTTATTGTTTACAAACCACGAGTTTTAAGACATAAAACCCAACAATGGGTCCTTAGATTGATCGAATCAACTTAAATTATAAATATAAATGTCAAAATCCATAAACATCTATTATGAAAACCCAATTTTAAAACCATACATCACACATGTACCACAAAAAGGCACCCACCATTTTATTCGATCAAAATTCTAGAACAAAAATTGAAAGAAAGAATAATTTGCTATGGTACCAGTTGAAGGGATTGAATTCCAGTGCGGAAGCGATTTATCACTTTTCCCCTATTTTGTTACAGAAAAATTATAGAATAGAAACATAAAGAATTAAGCTAAACATGCTTTATACAGTAATTAATTAGGGAGATGAATTACAACCTTTATAGAAACAATTCTTAAAGACCTTTTCCCAATCGTTTAGATCCACTGCATGGTCAAACCACGAGCAAGACATGACCACTGATCTTTTCTACTATTTTCTTTGGAACAAGGAAGCATGTAGGAGCTTTTGTGTTCTTGGAGAAGGGGAAGGCAAAATTAGAGAACTCTTCTCTATTTTTTTTTTTTTCATATGAGAGTGAGAGAGGGCTATATTTTGTATCTCTTATCCTTCTAGGGTTCAGAACGAAATGTGAGGGAAGTTAAATTCTCTCACACCACTAACCATTCCCTTGCATTAACTTATTAATCTATTTAATTTGAAATTCAAATTAAATATAATTCAATTTAAATTAATTAATTAATTAATTAATGAAATTAACATTTATTTAATCTTTAATTAAATATCAAGGATTTTGGCAAAGGAGTCGGAGAACTTTTGAGAGAGATTTTGTAAACCTTGGAACTTGAGTTCCTAAGCATCTACACATTGAAAATAACCTAGTGTTTATATGCTTTAAGATGCATAGTATGTTTGATCTTTATTATATAAGTGTGAAGCTTAGCAAAAAAAGGTAATAAAAAGGAAATATTTCTAAGTGTTAAGCTTGAGAAAATCTAAGTAAATATTGAAATAATACTCTACAGTGGTTAAGTGTTCTAAACACTTAGGAAAATTTTGAGGCTGACCTGAAGGAAAAGAGACTACGCGTTTGGCCAATGAATACTTGTAGTGTAAGCCCTGTATCTTTACTACCTAGTTTTGAGTGTAGAGTTAAGCTTCAATGTCCCATTCGAGGATTGAACAACCTAAGTATCTTCAATGATTTTAAGATGAATTAAAGGAATTCTATCTTAAGTGGTATGATTACTTGTGTTGAATCAAATGGAAGGGGAAAATAGGGTGTTAACTTGAAAAACCAAAATTTTCAAAGTGTTGAAATTAAGTTAGGAAAATGTGTAAATGTCAAGGGGAGAATTTCCTAGGTATTACTAATTAGTCAAGTGAATTGAACATGGAATTTGACTAAGTACTTGAAGGTGAGATGATTAAATAAGAATAAAGTGTGGAATTTAAAAGTAAATTTTATGGATAATTTAATTAATTTGAAGGGAATTTAAATAAAATTATTTAATTATTTCATAATGGAGAAAATGAAAGGAAGATAGGTAATTAAGAGTAATGGGGTTCAGTAATTGAAGAAAGAGGTGACAACAAGAGATTGATTGTTGGAGAGGTGCAGTCAGCGGGAGGCCTTACGAATTAAAGAGGTTGTCGTTTTCATTTCCCTCATGCCATTCTCATTTTTCTTTGACCTAGACTCAAAGAGGTGTGTTAGGAAGATGCTTGTGAGCTTCCAGAGAAAACAGAGTGCAAGAAGATGGTGTTTTTTTATTAAAAAAAAAGAAAAAAACTTGAAAGTTGTTCTGAGATCTATTAGTTTGTGAGAACTTGAGTCCAGGAGACCGATTTCGAAGGATCCAAGGGATTTTAAAGTTCCAAATCTTCAGGTTAGTTAGAAAAAGACATGGGTTTAAAGTTTATGGAAGAAATTTGACGTAATTTGGTTAAGAATTGATGAAATTAGAGCTAAAATTATGTAGGTGTGTTGTTGTCGAAGAATATGATGGTGTTAGCAATTAACATGCAGAAGCAATTAGGTCTTAAGCACTCTAATTACATCAATTTTAGTTAACAAGTATGCAAGTTCAAGTTTAAACATATTAAGGTTTCAGTACATTACCTTTGAAGAACTCCAAGAATACTCCAAACTATAGCCAATTTCTTATCACAAACTCTTTGTAGACCACCACAAGAATCTTCCCTACTATCTTTTAGTCTTAGATTGGATTATGAGATTCAATTAGATGAGAAATTGAAGAGAAATATAAAGCTTGGAGAGTGGTTTTTCTGCAGAATTTTTTAAAGAACCAAAATTCTTACCAAAGTTCAGATTGCATGCCCCAAAAAACTTCAGCCAAATGAACTTCAATCTTTCATAAAAGAAGTTCATGCATTCTAAATGCATTAGATGAAGACACTAAATCCTATATAAATATTTTAAATTCTTCAATTTGTTTAATCTAATAATTAAATGATTCATTATATTGTATATAATTAATAATGTTATTACAGAAAGGTGAAAACAACTTCAAGGTTGTTACAAATCAGTTACATTCAAGCTACCTTTATATACACTTTGTAACTAAATGTAAATGTAAGTGAGAAAAATATACAGAGTGTGCAAGAAAGCATTGAGACTTATCTTATAGCGATCTTGTAAATTTTCCTAATAAAACTCCCGTCAGCTTCTTCGTGGACGTAGACTATCCTTGGCCGAACCACGTAAATCATCGTATTCATCTTCTTCTCCGATCTTATTTGTTCTATCGTTTACCTTTGAGCCATCGATCGTGTAGCTTTTAGCCATCAATCGTTTACCTTGGCACCTCTATCATGTAGACCATCATCGACTTGAACCCCATCGTCTAAACGATCTTCAGTAAAGCCTCCATCGTCTAGACGACTCTTCCTTTATCGTCTAGACAACTTCTGTCTCTTATACACATCTAGATGTGTATAAGAGACAGGTTGTCGACTTGAACCCCATCGTCTAGACGATCTTCAGTAAAGCCTCCATCGTCTAGACGACTCTTCCTTTATCGTCTAGACAACTTCCTGCTTTACCTCCAATCGGCTAGACGATAGCACCCTCATCGTCTAGGCGATTTCTGGCAGCATCTCCCTCAGTTTCTCTCTTTTCTTTTCTCCATGTTTTCTCTGCAACAAAGAAAAGAAAAGAATAGTCATTAGAGTTCTACAAACTACAGCAGTGCCTTTCTCTAATCTCAGCCATTAAGGTGTAGGGTAGAGATTTCTCATCACACGGATTGTGCTTTTAGCACATTGTTTTGTGTTTTTGTGATTATCAAAGGTGGTATCCGGTATTCAGAATAGGGCCTGGGTTTCTTTAAGCCCAAAAGATCAATAGTGCAGTGTGTGTAATCAGCCCATCATTCACTTCTTAAGCCCAACAAGTGGTATCAGAGCCTGGAAGAAAGCTTCAAGATTAGTCACGATTCTAAAGAAGCCAAATCTTGGAGCTTTTCAGTTAGAATTTGAAACAGATATGGCAGTAGCAAGGTATGACATTGAAAAATTTGATGGGAAAGGCGATTTTGGTTTGTGGAAAGCCAAAATCAAGGCTATCTTAGGACAACAAAGGGCACATAAGGCCCTAGAAGATCCAACCAAGCTGCCAAGCACTGCAACAGAAGAATGAAAAGAAAACATGGAGCTAATTGCTCATGGAACACTAGTTTTAAACTTGTCTGACAGTGTCCTAAGGCAAGTGATCAACCATGAGACAACTTTTAAGATGTGGAGTAAATTGAATGAGATATATGAGACTAAAAATCTGCCCAACAAAATTTTCCTAAGGGAAAGGTTCTTTACCTTCAAGATGAGTGCTTCTAAATCCTTGACGGAGAATTTAGATGATTTCAAGAGGATAACTACTGAATTCAAGACTCAAGGAGAAAAGATTGGGGTAGACAATGAAGCCTTTGTGCTTCTCAACTCATTGTCAGATTCCTATAAAGATGTGAAGACTGCCCTAAAATATGGGAGAGATTCCCTAACTACTAACATCATTATTTTTGCTCTCAAAATCAGAGAAATGGAGCTTATAACTAGGAAGAAAGCCAGGCCTAGTGCAGAGGGCTTATTTGTCAAGGGTAAGTCAAAATAGAACAATAAGGAAAAAGGAAAACAAAGCTCAACTGAAAAGGGGAAAGTAGAGTCCATGGTTAGATGTAAATATTGCAAAAAACATGGACATCTAATCAAGGATTGCAGAACTTTGAAGTGGAAGAATGAGCAGAAAAACAAGCAATCACAACCACATCAGAAAGTCCAACCTAATTAGTCAGGTGAAGCCACAGTTTGTGAGGACTCTTACTTCTATTCAGATGCTTTGGCTACCTCTAATTGTAAGGTAGAAGAAGAAGCTAATAAGAACCTAGATTGGGTTCCAGATTAAGGGTGTTCTTTCCACATGACATCCCATAAAGACTGGTTTAGTACCTACAGAGAGTTGGATGGAGGATCTGTCTACATGGGTAATAATACCTCATGTCCAGTGGTTCGGATTGGTTCAGTCTCACTAAAACTTGAAGATGGAACAGTCAAGCTATTGTGGAATGTTAGACATGTGCCTAAGCTGAAGAGAAATCTAATTTCATTAGGCATGCTTGATTCTACTGGCTGTGAATACAGAGGTAAGGAAGGTTACTGTGAAGTCTTGAAGAACAGTAAGCCTATCCTCAAAGGGTTGAAGATTAATGGAGTGTATGTTGGTCAAGGAGTACAGAAAGAACTCAGCTTTGATTGTGACTCAGAAGTAACCTACTAAAGGAGACCTTTGGCACAAAAGACTCCCACACGTTAGTGCCAAAGGTCTACAAGCTCTTGCCAACAAAGGAATTCTACCTAAGGGAGTTCATCAGAGCCTATTCTTTTGTGAACATTGTGTGATAGGGAAGACTACTAGGCAGAGTTTTGTGAAGGCTCAGCACACAACCAAGGCCATCCTTGACTATGTGCATTCGAACCTATGGGGTCCTTCACCTTTTTAGTCCTTAAATGGAGCCAAGTATTTCTTAACCTTTGTTGATGACTATTCTAGAAAGAGTTGGATTTATTTCCTTAAATCTAAGGATTTAGTTTTTGAAAAGTTCAAAGAATGGAAGATTATGGTTGAAAAATTATCTAACTGTCAAATTAAGTGTCTAAGAACTGATAATGGGCTTAAGTACTGTACAGAGGAGTTTAATGTTTTTTGTAGACAACATGGTATAACTAGACACAAAACAATTACGTATACACCTCAGCAAAATAGGGTGGTAGAGAGATTGAACAGAACAATAATGGAGAGAGTAAGAAGCCTATTGCCTGATGCTATACTTCCTGAGCAATTTTGGGTAGAAGCAGCCTCATACACTGAACAGATGCCCCCATACATGTTTTAACCTTCTAACCTCTAAAGAAAGGTGGACCAGACAACCTTCTAACCTGAATAACCTAAGGGTGTTTGGTTGCACTGGCTTTGTTCATCAGAGTAAGGGAAATTGGCTGCCAGAGCTGTGAAGTGTATGTTTTTGGGCTTCACAAAAGGTGTTAAGGGGTCTAGAATGTGGCACCCTATTGAGAAGAGATGATCACCAGCAGAGATGTTGTTTTCGAGGAAGATGAAATGTATATGTAGAGATCTAATCCTAATGTTTCAGCACCTCAAATGAAGAATGATAAAATTTAGGTGGAGCAAGTTCTTATCCCTAGTTCTGATCCTTCAATCTCTGAATCATTTTTTGATCAACTACCTCATTTAGAAAGAAGAAGTAGAAGATGCCACTACTAATCCCGAGCAAGAAGAACCAGATTTGAGAGGGTACAACCTAGCTAGGGATAGACAGAGAAGAACCATTGTGCCACCTTCAAGGTATGAAGACTACATAGCTTTGAATGCTTCTGATTTATCTAATGAATCAAAACCCTCAACCTTTGAAGAAGCATTGAGTTTTTCTAAAGCTAAGTTGTGGATAGAAGCAATGAATGAAGAGATTGATTCACTAGTAAGAAACAACACTTGGGAGTTGACACCTTTGCCAAAAGAATGCAAGCCAATTGCATCCAAATTGGTGTACAAATTGAAGGAGGGTTTCCCTGATGATCAAGGACCTAGATATAAAGCTAGGTTGTTGCTAAGGGTTTTACACAGAGGCCGGGTGTTGATTTCAATGAGATTTTTTCTCCAGTGGTCAAGCAGACTTTTATCAGATTGTTGTTGTCTATTGTGGCTCAAAATAACCTAGAGCTGGAGAAACTAGATGTTAAAACAACTTTTCTACATGGCTTCCTAGATGAAGTTATCTATATGAGCCAAGCTAAGGGGTATAAGGTCAGAGGGAAAGAAGACTATGTATGCCTACTTAAAAAGTCTATCTACAGCCTCAAACAGTCCCCTAGATGAGGGAACAGAAGGTTTAATGATTTTGTTTAGAAGAATGGCTTTTATAAAAGCTCCTATGGCAGCTGTGTTTACATAAACACAGATTCCTACACTCATCCTATCTACTTGTTACTATATGTGGATGACATGATTTTATCAGGAGCAACTATGAAAGAGTTAAATAAAGTAAAAGATTTACTCAAGTCAGAGTTCGAAATGAAAGATATGGGCAATGCAACAAGAATACTAGACATTGACATTATTAAAAACAGAAAAGCAAGTATTCTAAGCATTGATAAGTCATAGTATTGTAATAAATTATTAAAGAAGTATCAAATGAAAGAGGCCAAATTAGTATCTACTCCTATAGCTAAACATTTCAAACTCTCAGCAGAGAATTCACCTAGAGAATCTGACATTAAACATCAGAAGATAATGTCAATAGTCCCGTATTCCTAAGTTGTGGGAAGCTTAATGTATCTAATAGTGCCTACAAGACTTGACATTGCCTATGCTACTAGCTTGGTGAGTAGATATATGGCTAATTCGGGTAAAAGGCACTGGGAGGCAACAAAGTGGATAATGAGGTATCTTAAGGGTACTTCTAATGCTAAACTAATGTACCAACAGCTTCCAGACAGTGAACCAAAGCTGATTGGGTATGTTGACTTAGATTATGCTGGAGATCTAGACAAGAGAAGATCATTATCAGGGTATATCTTCTTATATAGAAGGTGTGTCATAAGCTGGAAGGCTACTTTACAATCAGTAGTAGCCCTTTCTACTACTGAGGCAGAGTTTATTGCCCCTTTAGAGGCAGTAAAGGAAGGCCTATGGCTAAAGGGTCTCCTATGTGATTTCGGGATCAAACAGAATACAATGAAGATATTTTGTGACAATCATAGCACCATACATTTATCTAAGCATCCTTAGTATCATAACAGAACTAAACATATTGATGTTAAATATCATTTCATGCGAGAACAGATAGAAGCAAAACAGATTGAAGTTCTGAAAGTACATACCTTAAAGAATGCCTCTGACATGTTGACAAAGACAGTCACTCAGCTCAAACTTTAGAAGTGCCGTGATATTATAGGGTTTGAGCTGAGAGACAAAGGTTAAAGAAGAAGACAGACAGATTAGAGAAGCTGAAGAAAAACTTGAAGTTTATTTCAAGGTGGAGATTGTTATTATTGAAAGGTGAAAACAACTTCAAGGTTGTTACAAATCATTTACATTCAAGCTACCTTTATATAAATTTTGTAACTAAATGTAAATGTGAGTGAGAAAAATATACAGAGTGTGCAAGAAAGCATTGATACTTATCTTTTAGCGATCTTGTAAATTTCCCTAATAAAACTCCCGTCAGCTTCTCCGTGGACGTAGGCTATCCTTGGCCGAACCACGTAAATCATCGTATTCATCTTCTTCTCCGATCTTATTTGTTCTATCGTTTACCTTTGAGCCATCGATCGTGTAGCTNCTATCCTTGGCCGAACCACGTAAATCATCGTATTCATCTTCTTCTCCGATCTTATTTGTTCTATCTTTTACCTTCGAGCCATCGATCGTGTAGCTTTTAGCCATCAATCGTTTACCTTGGCACCTCTATCGTGTAGACCATCGTCTTGAACCCCATCGTCTTGATGATCTTCAGTAAAGCCTCCATCGTCTAGACGACTCTTTCCTTATCGTCTAGACAACTTCCTCATGTTTTCTCTGCAACAAAGAAAAGAAAAGAATAGTCATTAGAGTTCTACAAACTACAGCAGTGCCTTTCTCTAATCTCAGCCATCAAGGTGTAGGGTAGAGATTTCTCATCACACGGATTGTGCTTTTAGCACATTGTTTTGTGTTTGTGTGATTATCAAAGGTGGTATCCGGTATTCAGAATAGGGCTTGGGTTTCTTTAAGCCAAAAAGATCAATAGTGCAGTGTGTATAATCAGCCCATCATTCACTTCTCAAGCCTAACAAATAATTCCTTAAATCGAATTTGAACGTTTCAAATTCTCTCATCACGCTATTCTATGGTTTAGTCTATTTATGAGCTAGTAGGGGACCTAATGGACCTACATATCACGAGCTCTAATAATCCGAGATTGATTGGCTAAACCTTTTTTAACCTAATTAATCAACATTTGTTAACTACAAGGACACTCCACTAAAGCCTAGTAGCTGAACTCTCATTACTGTAGCTATATTTCTGTCCACTTGATTTAACCAAGAGTAGTAAGTCGATCCTTCACAGGTTGTTCGTATTTATAGATGAGTCCAAATTACCATTTTACCCCTGTAATACATCTTACTCCTTAAGTCTCCACTGATCCACTAATAGACCCTCTCAGGCCAAAGAGAGGGTGGGGTCTCTTAAGGGAACAACCTATCTACTATCCTTAAAAATGGGTAGGAAGGAATTCCATCTTGCAGGATTATGTCCCCAACTATCTACCTAGCCTACCTCTATGGTAGGCTTATTGAGTTGGCGATGTTGAGCCACTCTGACCCATGCAGATTAAAAGATAATCCCGAATAAATAGGAATTCATAGTTAGCTCAGGATTAAGATCGAGTTACCTTAGGTCATCGAATTGAAATAGTTTGTTTTAAGAGTAAACAATGTTATAAAGTAAAAGTAATTATTTTGTGGTCCAGTCTTATACAAATATCTTTTGCATAGGATGCCCCTACTCGTATGTCTCCACATGAACAATTCAAGATCACATGGTTTGTAACACTGTACAACTATTGTAACAATTATAAAATGTGTCGCACCCATAATGGCTTCAGGATAAGGTACCCAACCTTATCTTTATACTTATAGACTGTTTTGGCTACTACTTGAACTTGATCCACTTTTATATCTCCACATTAAGTCCAAGTATTCATGTTATAGCCAGAGATTCTTAGTTTTTTTTTTTTTTTTTTTTTTTATTTAGGTTTAAAAGGTGGAATTCACAAATTCAATAACAACTTGACTGAATAAACCTTAATAACATCTTTATTGTAAATAGAATATGTTTAATGTTTACAAACCACGAGTTTCAAGACATACAACTCAACAACAAACTCCCACTTGGGCTGAAACTTTGGTTGATTACATATACAATGTTGAGTATAAAAGAAAAGAAACATAAATACAATAAACTAGGGCATCACATACCCATGATTTCTGCCAGTTGCCCTAGATTTATATAACCATAGTCCTAGACTCACTAAGTGGCTCTCAAATACATTAGCCGATAGGACCATTTGCAACCAATAGATTTTACCCCATTCAGTTGATCTACAAATTCCCAGACTTAATTGAAGTACATAGACTCTATTTCGAGGTCTATGGCTTTGATCCACTGGTCTTGGTCTGCATCTTCCATTGACTGTTTAAAAGTCAATAGATCCTCTGAGCCATCATTAGGTATGATGACCTAAGATTCCATTAAAATCATGCAACTATCAGGCTGTTGAACAACCCTCTCATGCGCCAAGGCTCTTTCAACTCTTGAGAAGGATGTGACTAACTAGTTCCATCAACAATTCTTATTGAAAAGCCTTCCTGATCAACAACTCTTATTGATTTATCTATAGCGTCTTTGGAAATTTAATTCAATACTAGTTTACTTTGAGGTTCACTCATTCCTGTATAAGGAGAAAGTGGATAAATTGCTCATTTAATAGCCGATTTCGGGTCTTGAATAATGAGGCCTCACTCTCTCATTTTCCCCAAAGGGGTTAGTTTATAGTTGGACTTAAATTGTTTGTTCATTAGAGGAATCAAAGGCGTATAAGGAGTTAGATGTAACTACAAGGGTAAAATGGTAATTTTCACCTAGCTGTAATTACAAGTAATTTGTGAAGGGTCAACTTACTATTGATTGGTTATATCCAATGGACCCAGAAATATGTCTACAGTGCAAAGAGTGTAACTGTTGGTCTTTAGTGACAGTTAATGAGTGTTGATTAATCCAATTAAAGAACTTATTTGGTTAATCTCGAATCATTAGAGCTTCTAATATGTAGGTTCAATAGGTCCCCATGTTAGCTCACTAAAGATAAAACACAAGGAATAATTGTTTTTGGAATAATTTGAGTTGGTCAAATTATTTATGGAAATTTAAGTAATTAATTATATTAATATGATTAATATAATGTATAATGTATGTTGATGCATTATAATATATAGTTAATTATAAATGTGATTTATAATTAAAACTATATAATGTGTGAGAGAAACATTTAAATAAAATTAAATATTGTAAATAGTTTTTATACTATAGATTAATATTTAATATGAATTTGATTCATATTAAAACTATAGGTTAAAAGAGAAGGTTGCATTATAATATGATTATAAATGCATATAAGATGATTATTAATGGTTAGTTAACCATTTTATAAAAATTATATTAATATTATTTAGTATTATTTTTATATATTAATATAATATTAATATAAAAGTAAATAACTCCCATTCAGGGAGTTATTTTAGTAAAAATGTGTGGGAGAAGGAGAGTTAATGTAACCCCCTCCTCCTCCCCCCTCTTATTCTTCCTCTATGTAAAACAAAGTACGTAACATAGAAAAGAAAATCTCTCTGCAATTGGTTCTCTCTCATACACTATCGCATTCTTACTCTAAAATTCTAGAGCAGAAAATTTCCCTTTAAAAAAAAAAAAAAAAATCTCTTTGAAGCCCACACTCCAATTCCTTATGTCCTGGGAATAACAAGGACTCTAATTGGTGGTGTTCTTATAGGTGTAAGATTTCTTGGGATTTCACAATAACTTCGTTTGTGACCTTGGAGGAATTGCTTAAAGCTTTTGGTTCTACAAAGGTATTTTTTCTTAATATCTGATTTTTCTAGATTGAAAAATCTATATGCTTAGCCTAATTTATGTTTTCGTAAAAATCAATTTTGATTTTCCCAATTCCAATTCAAAGACAGAATGATAAATTGCTTTTATATTTGGATTCAATCCCTTCAGTGACGACCTTGAATTAAGAAAAGGAAGATAGCACATTTTCGGTACTATGAAACACCCCCAACTTAATTCTTGTTCGTTTTCAAACAAGGTAGAATCGCACATTGACACAAAATTAAGCTTGCTAAATCGCAAGGGTCATTACTCTAGTCTCAACAGTCTCATAGGATAATATTTACAATAAAAAATGAAAATCGATCACAATCAATCAATGAATCACATTTTAAAAATGATTCTAAACTATTCATGCATGAGTGAATCCAAGCCTTACTAGTTACACCCACACAACCCGAAAATGGTTTTATAAGGGTCTCAATTCATTTTGCCCCTCTGCCTTGAAGGCTCAAGAGCTAAACTTCCTAGACTCAATAATGCAATGACACACTTAAGGGAACCAAACTTTTATTCTTTTTTTTTTTTTTTTTGTCTTTTTCTCATTTTCTTACTTTACACAAAAGGGGAAACCTTATCTAGACATGTCACCTTTATTTTGGCTTGCCCACATGGGTTACATGAAAGACATCCAACTATGAGCAATGCCTCCTAACAAGGTGTCGAAGCTTACTCATTCCTTAGGGATACTTTAGCATAGAGGGAAACTACGGGTTTCATAGCCACCCCAGGTTAATCATTATTAGGAAGGATTTAATGTTGTTCTTTTAAATGCTAGCTTAAACGAATATTATTTGTCATTTTTCCTGTAAACCACGAATCCTATTTTTCCTACTTAAGTAAGTTAATTAACATGTTAATGAATATTAAGTATAAGTTAATAATATGTTTGTAGGGAAAAGCTTGAAAAGGAAAAATAAGGAAAAATGTTCTAAATGTTGAGCATTAAAGCCCTCAGGCAACAATACAATGAGGCACTTTGTAAGGAAAAATTTGGCTAAGTATAGTAGCCTAGCGTTGGAAGCCCATGCGTTGAAGGTTGTTGAGGTGTGTAGCAACCATGTTTCTTGAGGTTAGTTGGATACTTGATGAGTGTGAGGCTAAGTGTTGGCATTGGCATCAGGCGTTGGTCAAGCCCATGTGAGGTTAGATAGGTAAGGATGCGTGTGCAAGGGCATGGAGCCCTTAGGCAATGGGGGTTGTGCATGTGCTTTGGTGCAAGACGCAGAGCATGCACTGCCTAGTTGAGGTATACACTGAGGCTAGGCATGCATGCGATGTCCAAATGCATGGTATGGGTAGGAAAGTCCATGCGTCGGTAATAGGCAAGTTGATGGGCGCAGGAAGCACCAAGGCGTGCACTGGCTAGTGGGCTATGCGATGAAGTGTGCCATGCGTTGGTGAATTTATGTGAATCCTTGCATTGATCAAACAGTGATTACAACTTAGTCACCCACTTTAATGGGCTAGCTGTCAGAATGAAAGGAATTAATAGCAATTAGTGGATGAGTTGGCAGCTTAAGAGTGCATTAAGAACATTCAGTGTTTAGTTTAAAAGGAAAGATTCAGTTTAAAGCCTCGATTTAAGCATTTTACTCGTGCTAATGAAGTGATTTTAAAGCCATTCAAAAGCCTGATGAGTGTAGTTGAATTTCTAGGGTTGCTGGAAGGAATCTCCAAGGAATTGAAGGTGAAATCTGAAGGAAATTACAAGAAGGTCAAGCTCTCAGATGAATGTAGGCCAGTATTGAAGATTTGAGGTTTCTAGACAAAGGAAGAATAATTCAAAGCTCAAATTTTAAGGTAAGCAAGTTAAGATGTTTATAAACAAGTTTGTACAAGGAAAGTTTCAAAGAAAAGTCTAGAAAATAAGTTATATGAGCTCAAATTTGAAACTGGCTTTTGGTTAAACAAGCAAGCAGCTTCAACCATTGAGCAAGCAGGTTGTTCAACCCAGGTAGGTTGCAAGCATGCACGGGGAGCTGGATAAGCGCAAGGCATGCGTTGGGCTATGCGTGAAGGGATGCATTAAGCTGTGCGGGCGTGTGCTAGGTTGTCGCATGTCTAGGACATAAGGCATGCAATGGGTGCTTGGTGTGTGCTAGTTGGTCTTATAGCTAAGACATAGTAACTCAAGGAAATCCTAAGTGTTGAACACATAAGAAGGTATGCGTTGAAGCTTGAAAGGGATGCTTTATGTTAAATGTTAATTTCATTTAGGTTAATTAGTCTCACAATAAGACTAAAGGCACTAGCTAAACATGTTATTCGTTTCCAAAGGGTTAACGCCAATAAGAAGGGCTTATCAACCCTAGCAGGAACGCCTAAGGCTCTAAGCGACAAATTCATGTTTTCCAAATGTTATAGTAGCACATGTTTTGCTCAAATGTTTAGGCTCATGTTGCTTATGTTAAAAGAATGTTTAAAATGATTTTCAAGCAAACTATATTTCATGAAGCCATTAACGCATGCTAGTTTAAAGAAGTTTATAAAGCATGACTTAAGTATTCTTATACTTATTTTACATGAAGCATGCGTTGGAAGTTGATGTTTAATAGTAAAGATGTTTAAGCATATTATTTGTGATGCTATGCTTTCAAAGTATGATTTACTTCAAAGTATGAGTTTTATGATGATTAGTAGAACTTGATACTATAGGAAAACGAGAAGGTATCCAAGCAGTAGTACCTAAGTGAAGGAAATCGACACTCGAGATTTCCATGAGCAGTGGAAGCAAGACCATTCCAAATTACAATCATGAATCAACAAATCATTTACAGTCGACTTTAATACAAGTGGTTATACAATTTACAGAGAAATTACAGCATGAAACAACAAATGTACAGAGGGAGAAACTATACTAACAACGGTAGAAGCGTCTCCACACTCCGATGCACACTCTGATCGAACAACA